>NC_133329.1:35023130-35323130 GCF_042186555.1 Aquarana catesbeiana | reverse complement strand
CCACTGCACGTTTGTGCGCAATTGTAAAGCATGTCATGTTTGGTATCCATGTACTCGGCCTAAGATCATCTTTTTTATTTCATCAAACATTTGGGCAATATAGTGTGTTTTAGTGCATTAAAATGTAAAAAAAATGTGTTTTTTCCCCAAAAAATGCGTTTGAAAAATCGCTGCGCAAATACTGTGTGAAAAAAAAAAATGAAACACCCACCATTTTAATCTGTAGGGCATTTGCTTTAAAAAATATATATAATGTGTGGGGGTTCAAAGTAATTTTCTTGCAAAAAAAAATAATTTTTTCATGTAATCAAAAAGTGTCAGAAAGGGCTTTGTCTTCAAGTGATTAGAAGAGTGGGTGATGTGTGACATAAGCTTCTAAATGTTGTGCATAAAATGCCAGGACAGTTCAAACCCCCCCCAAATGACCCCATTTTGGAAAGTAGACACCCCAAGCTATTTGCTGAGAGGCATGTCGAGTCCATGGAATATTTTATATTGTGACACAAGTTGCGGGAAAGAGACAAATTTTTTTTTTTTTTTTGCACAAAGTTGTCACTAAATGATATATTGCTCAAACATGTCATGGGAATATGTGAAATTACACCCCAAAATACATTCTGTTGCTTCTCCTGAGTACGGGGATACCACATGTGTGAGGCTTTTTGGGAGCCTAGCCGCGTATGGGACCCCGAAAACCAAGCACCGCCTTCAGGCTTTCTAAGGGCGTAAATTTTTGATTTTACTCTTCACTGCCTATCACAGTCTCGGAGGCCATGGAATGCCCAGGTGGCACAAAACCCCCCCAAATGACCCCATTTTGGAAAGTAGACACCCAAAGCTATTTGCTGAGCGCTATAGTGAGTATTTTGCAGACCTCACTTTTTGTCACAAAGTTTTGAAAATTAAAAAAAGAAAAAAAAAATTTTTTTTTTGTCTTTCTTCATTTTCAAAAACAAATGAGAGCTGCAAAATACTCACCATGCCTCTCAGCAAATAGCTTGGGGTGTCTACTTTCCAAAATGGGGTCATTTGGGGGGGGTTTGTGCCACCTGGGCATTCCATGACCTCCGAAACTGTGATAGGCAGTGAAGAGTGAAATCAAAAATGTACACCCTTAGAAATCCTGAAGGCGGTGATTGGTTTTCGGGGGCCCGTACGCGGCTAGGCTCCTAAAAAGTCCCACACATGTGGTATCCCCGTACTCAAGAGAAGCAGCAGAATGTATTTTGGGGTGCAATTCCACATATGCCCATGACCTGTGTGAGCAATATATCATTTAGTGACAACTTTGTGCAAAAAAATAAATAAATAAATAAATAAATTGTCACTTTCCCGCAACTTGTGTCAAAATATAAAATATTCCATGGACTCAACATGCCTCAAAGCAAATAGCTTGGGGTGTCTACTTTCCAAAATGGGGTCATTTGGGGGGGGTTTGTGCCATCTGGGCATTTTATGGCCTTCAAAACTGTGATAGGTAGTGAGGAGTAAAATCAAAAATGTACGCCCTTAGAAATCCTGAAGGCAGTGATTGGTTTTCGGGGCCCCGTATGCGGCTAGGGTCCCAAAAAGTCCCACACATGTGGTATCCCCATACTCAGGAGAAGCAGCTAAATGTATTTTGGGGTGCAATTCCACATATGCCCATGGCCTGTGTGAGCAATATATCATTTAGTGACAACTTTTTGTAATTTTTTTTTTTTTTGTCATTATTCAATCACTTGGGACAAAAAAAATGAATATTCAATGGGCTCAACATGCCTCTCAGCAATTTCCTTGGGGTGTCTACTTTCCAAAATGGGGTCATTTGGGGGGGTTTTGTACTGCCCTGCCATTTTAGCACCTCAAGAAACGACATAGGCAGTCATAAATTAAAGGCTGTGTAAATTCCAGAAAATGTACCCTAGTTTGTAGGCGCTATAACTTTTGCGCAAACCAATAAATATACACTTATTGACATTTTTTTTACCAAAGACATGTGGCCAAATACATTTTGGCCTAAATGTATGACTAAAATTGAGTTTATTGGATTTTTTTTAGAACAAAAAGTAGAAAATATCATTTTTTTTCAAAATTTTCGGTCTTTTTCCGTGTATAGCGCAAAAAATAAAAACGGCAGAGGTGATCAAATACCATCAAAAGAAAGCTCTATTTGTGGGAAGAAAAGGACGCAAATTTCGTTTGGGTACAGCATTGCATGACCGCGCAATTAGCAGTTAAAGCGACGCAGTGCCAAATTGGAAAAAGTGCTCTGGTCAGGAAGGGGGTAAATCCTTCCGGGGCTGAAGTGGTTAATATACCTAAAGGACAATTCATACATCTAAGGAGAAACTGCACGGAATTAAGCACATTTTTGGAACAGGCAAATCAAGTTGGAGATAAATTTATTCAAAAAGGCTACAATAAGGAGTTTATTAAGGAAAAAATCAAAGAGGTATCCAATATTACCAGGGACGTATTAATTGAAGATAAACCTAAAAAATCTAATGAATATAAAGATGTTCCAATCATTATGGATTTTAATATCCAACATCGACAAATTGAACGTATTTTTAAAAAACATTGGCCACTCCTTCTTGCCGATCAACAATTGCAAAATATTTTACCGGAAAAACCAAGGTTCATTTATAGGAAGGCACCCACGCTAAGAGATAAAATCGCTAAAAATGTTATAGATCCACAGAAACCATGTGAATTAACTTTTTTTCAAAGGAAAGGCTTCTACCCTTGCAAACGATGCTATGCGTGCATAAACACAAAACAAAATGGGCATAAATGACCCATTTTTAAATCGACCAGCAACAATACAGAATATCAGATTGAAGATTTTATGACATGTAGGACAGATGGGGTAGTCTATGTTTTACAATGTCCGTGCTCACTTCAATATGTGGGTAGAACCAAAAGACCGATGTGGAAACGCATCAGGGAACACATACAAAACATTATTAAAGGCTATCCAAAGCATAGTGTATCACGACATTTTTTTATCACACCGTGGAAAAAAAAATGCAGCGTTATTAAAGTTCTGGGCAATAGACAAGTTTAAACCCCACTGGAGAGGCAGTAATAAAATAAGGCAACTAAGCCAACAAGAATCAAAATGGATATATAATATGGGGGTATCTGCCCCCTAAGGGGTTAAATATCGAATTTGATCTTAATTGCTTTATTGCTGATTCTTGAATATTTTGATATTGGTTTTATGAATAGCTTTTAAATTAATTAATTTTTATAATTTGTATCAGTTTTTATGTTTTTAAAAAATCGGTGATAATATGTATACATTTAGTGCAGTATATACATATACATAATTTTTATGGGCCATTCCATATAAAACTCCAAAATGGTAGTATATTCACACAAAAATATACGGATGTAGTACATAGGGGGTTTTAAAGATAATAAAGGTGAATTAATCAAGGTATATTAATAACAATTTTGTTTTATGCTTATTTGAAATCATATGTAAGGGAAATTTTAAAGAGGTTTTAATATACAGATTCTTGTTAATACAATTAATGTGTTTTAATATATAGATTTTTGTTAATATTAATAAATAGTATGTCAAATTGTGTAAATGAATAAAACATCATGGATCTTTGAAATCGCATTATGGTATGATGAAACATTCACTCCAGGGGTTGCTATAGCAACCAATATACAAACCATAAATACCGGTCAGAGCGGCCACACTAGCACCTTTGAAAAAGTCAATTGCCCGGTGACAATACGCGTGGGGGAGAAGGAGCCTGTGACGCTCTTGGCAGTGTGCAGTCTGCAAGTGATTCAAACAGCAGCAGCACGAAGCAGCACGGAGCTGAGTGTAAACTGACCATATAACTGGAGAATGCGATCTATGTTGTAGAGATCATGTGAGTGAATCTATTTGGGTCTTTGCTTTATGTATGCATTGGCTGATATGTGCGCAATGGTATTTTCCCATTCTTATGTTTCATATGGGGGAGAACACTAGAACCGGAAAGTAATCGATCCAGGCCGGCGGATGAACGGGATTAAGCCTATCCACCGCTGATCCATCTAAACTCACAAAGCCCTGATTTAAAACGAAGAGGAGGTATCATTTTGCTTCTAATTAGTGAACCAATTACAACTATTATTTGAGGTGTATTGGATTTTATATAACCTATATTTATTTTTATCACTATTTCACAAGAACACTGGTTATAAAACTGCGAGTGGCTGTAATGTAATGTTGCCTCCCCCCTCCCCCTAGGCCATTACCAGGCCCTTTGGGTCTGGTATGGATATTAAGGTGAACCCCGCACCCAAATAAAAAAAAAAAGGCATGGGGCCCCCAGGCCCTATATACTCTGAACAGCAGCAGTATACAGGCGGTCCCCGGGTTACAAACAAGATAGGGATTGTAGGTTTGTTCTTAAGTTGAATCTGTTTGTAATTTGGAACAGGTAAATTTTGTAAGTGTAGCTCCAGCCAAAAAATCTATTTTTAAGCTTTTTGGATAACATAGGGAAGGGTTATCATCACCCCTGTAGCATTTGTTTTGCTGTCTGTTCCCCTGTTCAGAAGATTTCACCTCACTTTCTGTCCCAATGACAATTGGATTTTGAAAATTTTGGGTTATTAGGGAAACAAGGATAGGTGATAAAGCATCAGTGGGGAGACACCTTTTTCCCAAATTAACTCTTACAGGAGAGAATTTCCCTTCCTAGGGGTAGATTTCCTCTCACTTCCTGTTGTCTCCCTCTGTTTGTAAGTTGGAGCCATTTGTAAGTCGGATGTTTGAAAATAGAGGACCACCTGTATATACTATACGGCCTGCCCTATACACTCTGGGGAAAATTTGGCCTTAGGTGTTGGTGGTACCAGAACATTGTAAGCCCTCACAGTTACTCTTGGTGGGTGCAGGAACAGGCCCTGCTGTGAAATATTAGATCAAAAATTGTAATTACATGCCCCTGTTAAACAGGGGCAGAAAAATTAGGCCTTAGGTAGTGGTGGTGGTGCCCTGAACCGAAAATATTCTTAGAAGCTATCATCATGAAAATTGAGGAGGAATAGGATAGTCACTCAGCATAATAGGATAGTCACTCAGCATATGCATTCTTAAAGAGAGCCCACATCCATAGAAAAATCATTTGGTTACATCAGCATCAGGTGCTTGGTAGTTGGTGATCCAAGACGGATTTATTTTCATGAATGAGAGCCAATCAACAGAGCCTGTGATCAGTTACAAAGCCTCCAGCAGCACTGAATGTGCGTTCAGAAAGAACGCTGGATGCAGGACAGGCCAGTAGCTTAATTGCATATTGAGCAAGCTCTGGCCAGTGGTCCATTCTCAAGACCCAGTAACCCAGTGTATGTTCTAGTGGAAAGGTCTCCAAGTCTGATCTTGCCCCTAGATATTCCTGCACCATGTAATTCAGACACTGGCAATGGTTGCTGGAACCAATCAGACCTGGGCGCTGAGGACTGAGGAATTGCCTGAAGGCATTGCCTGAAGGCCACCTTCTCCACCGCTCTTTCTGTGACTGAACGAAGCCTCAGCAACACGTTGTCCAGCACCAGGAAATTGTAACCTCCCAGGCTCTGGAAACGCATTGCACAAACCTTTCTCCAAGGCCTCCGGAAGATGTTTCGTCCTCTGCTCCCTCTGCGAAGGCTGGATAAGTTCTGCAACCTTACCCTTGTAACGTGGATCAAGAAGGGTTGCCAGCCAGTAATGATCCCTCTCCTTGATACCACGAATCCTAGGGTCCTTTCGCAGGCTTTGCAGGATCAGGGAGGCCATGCAGCGTAGGTTTGCAGAGGCATTCGATCCTGAGTCCTCTGGGTCACTAAGGATCACATGATTCTCAACCACCTCCTCCCAGCCACGTACAATTCCATGGGTTTCTGGGGACTGCAAACGATCCCTTGAAGACTGCTGCTGAGTGTTATCCTCCACCTCCACACTAACACAATCATCCTCCTCCTCCTCTTCTTCTTCCAGTGTGATCGGCGGGCCTGCAGGAACACTAGTATTGAGATAAGGGGGGCCTTGAGAGGTAAGGAATTCCTCCTCTTCCTCCAACAGGAAGACAAGAGGGACAGTATCACTGATGCATGCACTGTCACCGTCCTTGTGGCCTCAAATGGTGACAGGACAATGCATGCATCCTTGATCAGTAGCCACTGGCGTGGCAAAAAATAAAGCCAAGCTCCCCTGACCCTGTCCTGGTGCCATACTCACACAGGTACTCATTGATGGCCCTCTGCTGCGTGTGCCGCTGCTGCAGCATTGACAAAGTTGAGTTCCACCTGGTGGGCATGTCACAAATGAGGCGGTTCTTGGGCAGGTTGCATTCTCTTTGAATGTCAGCCAGTCGAGCACTGGCATTATATGACCGGCGGAAATGACCACAGACTTTCCTGGCCTGCCTCAGGAGATCCTGTAAGCCCGGGTACCTGCTCAAGAACCGCTGCACCACCAAATTCAGGACGTGAGCCAAACAGGGAATATGGGTCAAGTGTCCCTGTTGGAGGGCGGAGAGGAGGTTGGTGCCATTGTTGCATAAATCCATTCCTGGCTGAAGCTGGCATGGCATCAACCACCTCTGAGCCTGCCCCTGCAGAGTGACAGAATCTCTGCCCCAGTGTGGCTCCTGTCCCCTAAGCAGACCAACTCAAGCAACGCATGGCATCTTTTTGCCTGAGTGCTTGCGTGGCCCCTTAAATGCCTACGGAGCATCGCTGGTTCGGAGGAGAAATCTGCAGAGGAAGAGGCCATAGAGGAAGAAGAAGAGGAGGGGGTGGAGGAGAGAGCTGTGGCAGAATCACCACTAGCAGTTTGGAGGCGTGGTGACGGAACAAGCTCTAACAATACTGAACCCTGTCCTGCATCCTTCCCAACTGCCAGCAAAGTTATCCAGTGCACCGTGAAAGAAAGGTAACGTCCCTGTCCATGCCTGCTGGACCATGAGTCAGCAGTAATATGCACCTTACTGCTGATCGCCCTGTCCAACGAGGCCAAGACATTGCCTTCCACATGCTGGTAGAGCGCTGGAATGGCCTTCTGTGAAAAGAAATGGCGTTTGGGAACCTGCCACTGAGGTACCGCACATTCCACAAATTCACGAAAGGGGGCAGAGTCTACCAGCTGAAAAGGCAGCAGTTGCACTGCCAGCAATTTGGCCTACCATCAATTTGGCCAAGCTAGCATTCAAACGCTGAGCATGTGGATGACTGGGACCAAATTTCTTTTGATGGTTAAGCAACTGGGGTAGGGAAATTTGCCTGCTAAAATCCAATGTTGGCGTACCGCTAGCAGATTGGCCGCAAGTACTTGGGACACCTATTTCTATACCTTCATTCCTCTCAGTGCAGGTTTCTGAGAGGACTGGAGGTATAGTGGCGTTGGAGATCCCAGCTGATGAGTAGCAAAGGAGAGGTCCGCCTTGTTCTTTGATTTGGGTCTTTTAAGTGCTGTTGCCAACGGACTGCATGGGAGGTCGTTATATGTCTGGTCAAGCATGTGGTGCCCAAGCAGCTGCTGTTTTGGCCACGCTTGATACGCTTCAGACATATGTTGCAAACAGCAACGGTGCGATCTGCTGCACATGTGCCCAAAGAACTTTTCAAAATATGCAGCAGCAGCGCCCTGCATCTGCTTAGCTCTGCGGTGTGATGTAAAAGGGGGACTGCCCTTAAGCTGCCCCCTGGAGGGCATACTACCTCATTGGAGATGTGCCTCCTCCTCTCTTCTATCAGGCACCCAAGTTGAGTCAGTGACCTCATCATCCCCTCCCTCCTCATCACTGGAGCAAACTTGGCAGTATGCTGCAGCTGGGGGAACATGACTGCCAGTTGCTTGACCTTCTTGGGAACCCCCCCTCTCTAGGCTGACGTTACTCCCTTCCTCACCTGGGTACCATCATCGAAGCCTTCAATCACTGCACATCCTCCTGCAGCATGTACCCGACACTGTGGTCAAATAGTTCGGGGGACTCCTCCGTGCATGATGGTGGAGCTAGGGAAGGAGTGACTGTTGACATGGAGCCGCTTTGGCAGCTGCATTGGCAGACAAACTACTCTGAGCCTGGGTGACAGACGATGAGGAGGATGAGGAGGGCTTTGTTATCCATTCCAACTCTTCTGCATGTTGTGGCTCAATAACACGGCCAGCTGCAGGAAAAAAGTACAAGCGTACCCCAACGGCCACGTGCTGAGGATGCACCGTGTCCACGATCAGCACTGTTGACTGTAGACACAGAGCCTGCTTGCCCTCTTTTAGTGGCCTGTGAGCGTCTGCCTCTCCTTGGTGGCCTTCTGGACATGCTGTAAATTTTGTTTAGCAAAAAAACACTACATTGTATTGGAAGGAGTAGGAACTGAACTAGGGGTGCATGGTACTGTGTACACCAACAGAAGTGTAACAACAACTATGGGTGCACTGTATGTATTGTGTACACCACCAGGAAAGTAGTAGCAACTGCACAGTACTGTGTACACCAACAGAAGTTTAATAACAACTATGGGTGTACTGTATTGACCACCAGAAAAGTATGAGTAACTGCACCATGGGTGCACAGCACTGTATACTGTGTACACCACCTGAAGTATATTAGAAACAGTACACCAGGAATGGCCTGCAGTGAGATATAGCTAAACTGTATGCAGTGGATAGAATATATATATATATATACACATACATACATACATACATACATGACTGACTAACTAACTATATATATATATATATATATATATATATATATATATATATATATAAATATATATATATATATATATATATATATATATATATATATATATATATATATATATATATATATATATATATATATATTTATATTTATATATTTATTTATTTTTTTTTTATTATTAAATACACTGCAGCTAACTGAATAACCTGCCATCCTGCTCTAAATGACACTCTCTCCGTCCACGCCGGCAACAACACAGTACACAAGGTCGACGTGCAGGTGGCCTTATATAGTGTGGGGCATGGACTTAGTACCCCTGAGCCATGATTGGCAAAAGGCACCCTGCCTTTGGCTAATTATGGCTCTCTTAGCTGAGGGCGCTGTGATTGGCCAAAGCATGTGGGTCATGGTGCATGCTCTGGCCAATCATACAGCAATGCACTGTGCTCCCGCAGTGCATTATCGGCCGCTACGCGCCACTCAAATTTTCGACGAACAGGCAAACAGCCAATGTTCGAGTCGAACTCATGTTCGACCCGAACAGAAAGCTCATCCCTACTCAATACCAGTGTATTTGTTAAGTTGGTGTAGTTAGGTGACAATGTGCTCTAAAATGTGGCAAACTCAGGCAATTTTAGGGACTCCAAGCAATTAAAGGAGTTGAAAAGGCTGAATATTTTTCTAATTAATGCATTACATACATTAACAACAATAACATTGTGTGTGTGTAGCAGACCCACAGCACAACACAAAATAGTTAGCTGAAGAAGAGATTGACACCTCATGGGGCAAATAAGTTACGTTTGCACTATTGAAGAAAATGGCCAAAATTAAAAGGCCATTTGAAAACCTAGGAGACAGATAAGAAACACAAACAGTAATTCAAATGAAATAGGAGTTTAGCATCAAATTAATGTTTTATTGCACATCAGCAACATTTTGCTGTAAAGCCACTGCCCCTCTACCCACAAAGTACTCCAGATACTTTTCCCAGACATCTCGGGCAGTTTGGGAGGGCCACCCAGCACGGCCACTTTCGAGAGCCATCATCACAGTTGATTCAGCTGGGCCGGACACAGCAAAGTCAACCTCACTTGAAAGTGAGGCAAGGTAGCTGCTTGCATTTCTCCTTAAATAATTGTGCAGGATGCAGCAGCACAAGACAACATGATTCAGCTTGTATTCGGCCAGGTTAATTGCTGTTAGAAAAAGCCTGAACCGACTTGACAGTATTCCAAAAGTGTTCTTGAAAACTCCTCAGGCACGAGACAGCCTATAGTTGTATATCCTCTGCTCCGGGGTGAGATTCCTCATGGGAAATGGCCTCATAAGATATTTCCCCAGAGCAAAGGCCTCATCTGCCACAAATACCAGTTAGAGGTGCCATTCTAGAGCAGACAGTAGAATTCGGTCTGGGCAATCACTCCTCCGTCCGAGTTGCGGACATTCTTCCCAACATCAAGGGAAAGGAATTCATAAATAGCAGACACCACCGCTAGCATCACTATACTGCAATAGCACTTATAATTAAAATAATAAGAGCCCGAGTTGGGTGGTAGGATAATACGCACATGCTTCCCATCAATCGCCCCACCACAGTTGGGAAACAAGAAAAAAAATTACTACTTTTGCACATAACATTGCAAGCGGATTAGACACAAACATTCTTGGCCAACATAAGTATAACATTTATTTAAATGAGTATTTAAAGACAAAAGTATAAGGTCAACTTTATCAGATTCCTCACCCCCATTCTAAAAATGTTATGGTGGGTGGGGATGGCCAGCCCCTCCTTACTTACACTATTGGCAGCCCACTGGACAGGTAAGAAGTGTAATAATCCAAAAATATGGATACACACTGTCCAAATTTAAGCACATTTTTCCATTCATAAATTACCTGTCAAGATAATGGGAAACAAAAACTTTCAACAGTACCATTTGAAGGTATTCAGGCAGGCCCTTGCACTACATGCTTTCGTGAATTCATCCATAAATATGACCACAAAAGAGGTATAGTGTGTATCAGGACTTTTCTTCAGGGGGAACTTGGTGGAACTCAGTTCCACCACCTCTGGCTCAGACCCTTTGGTGCCTGCTCACCACAATCACTTGTAAACACAGAAGTCTGGTTTCTGTGTTTACAAGTGACAGATCTGCACTTTGTTTGTAATGCAATCCTGGTATTTAATGCCCCTTTAAGACCCTCCTACTGTTTTCGTGAAATTTGACTGAACACACCCACTATTTGATGTGATTTGGAGGGTGTGTGTAGGGGGAGGGGTTTTGTGGGGCTGTGGTTAAGTTCCAGTACCCATTGTTTGAGGAAAAAAATCCCTGGTGTGTATGGGTTTGGCAAAGTCAGCAGATAGAGTATTGGTATTGGTTGACTTATCATTTGGGGGGGGGTTCCAAATGAGTTTGGGCCCCAGAAAAATAGCCTCTTGCACTCTGCCTGAATTTGAGGACAACAATAACATTTATACACATTTTTGGGGGTGTTTAGGGTAAGCACAAAAATGAAGATGACAAAAAACATTAAGTTACTAGGCTAGGTGTGTATGAGCCTGGGATAGCATAGGGGAAGTTAGTGAAGGCAAATATGTATGAAGGACAAAAAAGGAGCATTAAAAGCTTACAGCATGCATGAGGACAAAGAGGACATTCACAGCATATTCCAATAATGGTAATTATGGAATGAAGAAATTAATACAATACATTAGCAAACATTAAATACATAGAATGTGATGTTAAAGGCTAAAACTTACCCGAATATAGTCCTTCTGTAGGACTTGGATGATGGCAGAACAGGTCTCTGAAATAATGATTCCCAGAGCCTGGGGGGAGAACCCAGTTGTAAACTTGAGGTCCTGGAGACTTCTCCCCGTCGCCAAGTACCGCAAGGTAGCGAGGAGCCTTTGTTCGGGAGTAATGGCTTGCTGCATGCATGTGTCCTGCTTACTAATATAGGGGGTAAGCAAAGCCAATAGACAGTGAAAGCAGGGGTCCGTCATCCATAGACAATTCCTGAAATCATCAGGATTATTCTCCTGGAGCTCCCGCAACAAAGGCATATGACAGAATTGGTCACGATTAAGCAACCAATGCTTGGTTCAAGAATTCCTCCTCCTGCTGTTCCTGGACTGGACTTGGGTCAAAGCAATAACTCCAAGCCCAACATTAGCATGATCTCTCTGACGAGAATGCCACATGGTTAGTAGATGAACGGATGTTCAGAAACCAATTGACAAGAAAGCACTGAAAATCAGAAAGGACCTGACAAGCAGGACCTGACAATCAAAAACAACCTGACAAGTACACACTGAAAAACAGAAACAAACTGAAAAGAACGCACTGAAAATCAGAAACGATCTGACAAGCATGCACGGAAAAACAGAAACGAAATGACAAGCATGAGGCTGAAAAGCGCAAATTGACACTCAAACTTCTACTAACATGAGATTAGCAGAAGGAGCCTAAAGGGTGGCGAATGACTAGTGAACTTCCTTTTTATCGGATCGTAGTATCTCTAGTACGTCACTACATTCGTAATTGTTGGCCAACATTTGTGTGGTCATATGTATGCAAGACAAGTTTAAGCCAACGCCCTTCGGACAAAATTCCACGGTTTTGTTGGAGAACAATCTGATCGTGTGTACGAGACATTGCACTTTTTTTGGAAAAAATAAACTTTTTTAAATTCAAAAATAAGACAACAGTAAAGTTAGCCCACTTTTTTTTTAAATTGTGAAAGATAATGTTACGCCGCGTTAATTGATACCCAACATGCCACGCTTCTAAATTGGGGCCGCTCGTGGAATGGCGACAAACTTTTTCCCTTAAAAATCTCCATAGGCGACATTTAAAAAATTCTACAGGTTGCATGTTGAGGTACAGAGGAGGTCTAGGGCTAGAAATATTGCACTTGCTCTACCGATCATGGCGATACCTCACATGTGTGGTTTGAATACCATTTTCATATGACGGCGCTACTCAAGTATGTGTTCGCTTAAGCACGTGAGCTCGGCGGGACGGGCGCGTTTAAAAAAATTTTTTTTCTTATTTATTTTATCTTTTATTTTTTATTTTTACACTGTTCTTTTAAAAAAAAAAGTGTCACTTTTATTCCTATTAGAAGGAATGTAAACATCCCTTGTAATAGAAAAAAGCATGACAGGACCTTTTAAATATGAGATCTGGAGTCAAAAAGACCTCAGATCTCATACTTACACTAAAATTCAATAAAAAAAATAAAATAAAATAAATAAAAATGTCATTTGAAAAAAAAAAAGGCCATCTTCCCCTCACTCGTCTCCATACACAGCAAGGACAAGGATCTGATCACCTCCGCCGCGACCGACGAATCCAGTAAGTGACGTGGGACACTATGCTTATCTTTGCCTACCTCTATCTTTCTCCGGTGTTTACCAAACCTTTGTCTTAGTAGGCTTATAGTGCACCCCATATACATTAGATTGCAAGGACAGCTAAGGCCATATACTACAAAGTCAGAACTGCAATTGAAAAATTCTCCCAACACGTAAGTTTTTCCTTTTGTAGAAAATTGCTTCTTGCCATGTTTGACAAAACTACAAGTTTTGCACAATGGCTTTTTGCACCGAAACATGCTCTTTAACGGGATCAAAATGGCTTGCGCTGGTGTTGTTTCCTTTAATGACTTTAATTTGCTGGGTGCAATTTTATTTTTTATGTTGGAAGCCTTTCTATAGGTGATTCTAGGATGATCAGGCAAGACTGGTCTAAGATGTGAATCCTCAAGAAGCATTGGCCAATGCTTCTTGAAGATTGTCTCCATACCTTGCACAGTCCAGGATAAAAGAAGCTTGTCCATTACTCACGTATGGGTCTTTGGTAGGGATGAGCCGAACACCCCCTGGTTCGGTTCGCAGCAGAACTTGCGAACAGGCAAAAAATTAGTGCGAACTCGTGAACACCGTTAAAGTCTATGGGACACGAACATGAATAATCAAAAGTGCTAATTTTAAAGGCTTATATGCAAGTTATTGTCATAAAAAGTGTTTGGGGAGTTCCGAGATGGCTGCTTGAGCCCGGAGCTCCGCACCTCACCATCTCAGGCGCGCCCAGCGCATGTTTCTGACCCCGCACGACTGCCACAGACACGGCCCAGGAACGCCCAAGCACCGGAGCACATCCCCATATGCTTGGATCCGTGGTCAGGAGAAGCCTGACCCCCGAATCTGCTGCCTCCACACGCGCCGGGTGTACCAAGATGGCCACCGCGGCCGCTTCTGCAGCACAGCACCATGCTTCCCTCAATGAAGCAACCCCGGAACACAGGTAAGTTCTGACCCCTGCCCTTATCCACATCACCCCTGGCCCTCACAATGCAGGATTGCAGGCTCAGACTCCCTCACCAGCCTCCACAGAGTCCCTTCTCAGCCGCACATTTGGAGAGCAGGCCTTCTCCCCGGCAGGCCCGATGGCATCTATTTATGCTGCTCCTATCCCCCTCAGCCCATCGACCCAGAACACCCAGCTTATGATGGAAGACGTTTTCTTTAAATTCTCCAATCTACTTTAAAGGGGTCTAGAGGCCACGGCAGCTAAAATCACAGGAGACATCAAAGCGGACCTGCAGAATATAGGCTCCAGAATGGACGCCATTGAAGGAAAGCTTGAACAGACTGCTGCAGTCTCCCACCAGAACTCTGACTTGATTAAATCCCTTCAAGACCAATTAGATACAGCAAACTCCTGCATAGATGATTTAGAGAACAGATCTCGGAGGCTGAACTTTAGGATCAGAGGCCTACCAGAATCGGTTACAGATGTCACAGCAGCTACGCAGGACCTTATGAAAGAACTGATCCCAAACATTCCAACAGCACGTCTGGAACTGGACCGGGTTCACAGGGCCCTAGGGCCCCCCAGGAAAGATGGTTCCCCTAGGGACATTATTGCCAAACCACATTATTACGAAGTAAAAGAAGCTGTCATGAAACAGGCCCGGTCCCTCTCCCAAGTTTTTTGCCAAGGCCACATAGTGCAAATCTATGCGGATATCTCCCCCTCCACCATACAGCTCAGAAGAACGCTGAAACCCCTACTTTCTGCTATGGCTCAAAAGGACATCAAGTACAAATGGGCCTTTCCGTTCGCAGTCAAGTTCTCTCACAAAGGACAGAAATATTCCTTCTCCAGCTTCATAACGGGAGAGAAGCTACTACTCAACCTAAAGATAATTTCGCAGACAATGGACATGGAAGCTCCCCCCCCTCTGGCTCCAATAAGGGTCCCCCTCCGGCCGGATCCCCAAACCCTCTTTGGACCAAGAACAAATCCAGAAGATCTTCCCACTATGGTCCACCATGACCACATGACCACAACTTCCTTTGTGTCTCCTGATGTCGATCTCCATTGCTATTGACTGTCTTCCTGATAGAAGAAATTGACTCTCTCCCTCTCCTTGGGAGCAATTTTACTCACTGATGTCCCTCCACTGTTAGGGGACAATAGTAAAATTGAAATTCTCCTAGCTTGACAATATTTTTCCTTTTTCTTTCCTTTTTTTTCTGTTCTATTGTTCAAGCTCAGGTCCCCGGTGCTACGCCTCCACTCTCTGCTCTGTAGAGAACTGGAGAGCGGTGCACTCAAGATGGGATATGCCTAGGGTTCGGAAACCTCATATTTTTGTTTCAATTATTACAACCTGTTCGGTTTTAGTGTCATATTTAACATTCAGCACAGGTTGAAGGGCGCCCTGATTTGGGGCGGATTGCATGTGCCTCCTCCTATCCCTTAGTCACCCACGGATTTCTGGGGGATAGGAAGTCCAACTGCGGTTGGACTTTTGACAATGATTTCTTTCACGTGTTACAGTGAGATGATGGGGGGGTCCTCTTTCCTCCTTGGGCTCTATGTGGCCCTAGGGGGAGAGAACTCTCCTGTTTCTTCCTTCTCTTCTCTTTCCTTTTCTCGTCTTTCTTCTCTCCTCCCTTCCCCACCTAACTCATGGAACATCACTTAAAGGTTTTTTCATTTCAGCCCAGCTCAGAGGATTATCCCTCCGATCGGAGGCTCCTATCGTGGTCAAGGTACCGCATCCCCTTTCAGCGAGGCACCCGCAGGTCTCAGCACTGGTAAGTGAGGAAGGGCTCTGTAGCACTCACTCTCTCTAGTCTCATGGCTGATCCCACACCCGGCACTTTAAGGGTTGCCACTCACAATGTTCAGGGCCTAAATTCACCAGTTAAAAGACGTAAAATTTTGAATTTCTTTAAATCTTCCAAACTGGATATTATTCTACTGCAGGAAACTAATTTCCCAGCCAAATACTGTCCCAAGTTCCTCCACTCCCACTACCCAAATTTTTATCTGGCCAGTGCCGAAAATAAGTCCAAAGGGGTAGCCATAGCTTTTGCCAAAACTTGCAACTTTAGCTGGCTTGCAGAAATGAAAGACCCACACGGCAGGTTTCTCTTAGTCAAAGGTAAAATAGACGGACAGATCTACTCCCTAGTCTCCTACTATACCCCTAATAAGGGCCAAGCTTCCTTTTTTCAGAACCTTCTGAGTGCTCTCTCACCGGCACTAGAAGGTATGGTTATTTTTGGTGGTGATTCAAACACCGCCTTTGATCAAGGGCTGGATAAATCCAGGCCCCCCGCAAATCGGCTTACCCGCCCTACCAAACAAAGCCTTAAAATAGCTGGACTCATTCATGCCCATGGGTTAGCGGATGTCTGGAGGGAATTGAACCCTACCAAAAGGGACTATACCCACTTCTCCCACCCACATAACTCCTATGCTAGGATTGATCACCTCCTCGTTAACACACAGTCCGTCCCTTTGATCATAAAATCCCATATCAAAGACACTGTATTGTCTGATCATTCCTTGGTTGTCATGGAAATACGCGCACACCACCGCAGATCAGGCAGGGGACAATGGAGACTTAACAAATCCATTCTCACAGATCCAATCCATGTCACAATGCTGAACTAATCTTTAAAATAATATTTCCACCTAAACAAAACCAAGGGCATATCGCCCGAAACATTGTGGGCTGCCCACAAACCCTTTATTAGAGGGGAGCTAATCAGACTAGCTTCCCAACTTAAGAGGGAAAGAGAGGCTGACATAAAGATCCTAGAGGCTGAATTCTCCAAACTTCAGACACTTCACAAATCCAACCCCTCCCCCTCCCCCTCCTCAATATCCCAGCTAGATAAGGCCAGGTTGGAGCTCAGCCTAGCTCTGACAGCTAAGGCCGAAAAACAAATTCGCTGGAACAAACACAAATTCTATACCCAAGGAGATAGGGTGGGTTCCATGCTGGCCGCCAAATTAACGCCCCAAATTAAATCACATACTATGCCAAAAATAAAGATCCCAGGCCAGGGCTCCATGGCTGATCCCTCCAAAATCTTAGAGGCCTTACAGGTTTTTTATAGCAACCTTTACTCGTCAAAATCTCCTCCGCAGGAAACCACACTGGATTCCTTCCTGAGCGGTCTCTCTCTTCCATCGCTTTCAGCGGAACATAGAGACAGCCTTGAAGCCCCTTTCTCGGAGGGAGAGGTACTTGGAGTAATAAAATCACTAAAAAATGGCTCAGCTCCTGGCCCGGACGGTCTGCCCAACACCTATTACAAGACCTTCTCCAACACCTTAGCCACACATCTAACACACTTCTTCAACTCTAAAACACAGGGGAACCCATTTGATCCACAACTTAGTACTGCATACATTGCAGTGATCCCTAAATCAGACAAGAATCCGGAAGATGTTGGAAATTATCGCCCCATATCACTTATTAACTGTGATGTCAAAATTTTGACTAAGATCCTTGCTAATCGCATGGCTTCCTTCATCAATACTTATATAGATAAGGATCAAGTGGGTTTCATTCCGGGTAGACAAGGCCCAGACCAAATCAGGCGGGCCATAGACCTGGTCTCCATCCTTCAAACTAATTGGGCGGGAGGTCTTAAACAGTCTGGAATGCTCCTGTTGTTGGACCTACTAAAGGCCTTCGACTCTGTCTCCTGGCCATATATTTTTGCCATGTTGGAGAGATGGGGCTTTGGACAAAGATTCCTTAGACTGATACAGGCACTTTACTCCAACCCCAGTGCCAGTATTCGCCTGCAAGGATATTACTCAAAACCGATCACAATTAAAAAAGGGACTAGACAGGGATGCCCACTCTCACCTATCATATTTGCAATGGCCATTGAAACGCTTGCTATTGCAATTCGTCATAACCCAAACATCCAGGGAGTGACTTGCGGCTCCCAAACTCACAAATGCGGGCTATACGCGGATGACGTCCTGCTCTTTCTCACCTCCCCCGTAACATCCCTTCCCAATTTATGCAAAACCTTAGATGCCTTCGCCAAACTATCCGGTTTAGAAGTTAATTACTCAAAGTCACAAGCTCTCAACATCTCACTAACACCTGAGACTGTTAATCTCTTACGACAAAACTTTCCCTTCAAATGGAGCGAGTCCTCCATCAAATACTTAGGTATTAACTTAACAGCTAAAACTGAAACTCTATACGGCCATAACTACCCTCCCATGTATCGTCAGCTTGAAACAGACCTTAACACCTGGTCCCGTAATAATATTTCCTGGTTGGGGAGGGTAAATTCAGTTAAAATGACATTACTTCCCAGATTGCTATATCTGTTCCACGCCTTACCCATCCCTCTCCGGAAGGTTCATATTAGATCTTTCCAAAGCAAACTCCTAAAGTTCATCTGGGGTAAGGCGGGATACAGAATTCCCCAAAGAACCCTTCACCTACATAGGAAAAAGGGAGGGCTGGGTCTGCCCCACCTTTACAAGTACTACCAAGCTGCCAGACTGGCCCAAATGTCCACAGTCTATTTTAGTTCCGAAAAACCTGAGTGGGTTGCAATAGAAAAACAGGCAGTTCCTAACTTCACGCTAGACTTCCTCCTCTGGATACCCCCAAGAAACAGACTCTCTATACTGGCCCCGACCCTTTCCCAATTTTTCGCTCTATGGGACTCCTTACGCTCTTCAAAAGCACTGGTCTCGGCATACAAACCCCTCACTCATATTTATAATAACCCAGACTTCCCTCCGGGAAAAAATGTTATGGCCTTCAAGTGGTGGGTGGATAAAGGCCTGTACAGGATAGGACAATTCTTCACAGCCGCAGGCCCCTTCACTCTAAAACACTGCACCAAAACGCTAGACATGCCCTTATCCGAAACCTTTAGGTTCAGCCAAATCTCCCATTTCTTGCAATCACTATGTAAAGACAAAATTTTCTGACTACGAAATGTGGTGTGGTCAGGCCAGAGACCAGAGGGGTGGGATCTCGGTGATCTATTCGTCACTTACAACGCCAGGCTCAAAAATGACTTTAAAGGAGGCTTGGGAGTCCGTGCTCCGCTTAAATTGGAATTTGGAAGATTGGCAGAGATCCTGTTTCAGATCCTTCCAGGGTGTCCTCAATACCACTTTAGTGGAGGCCAGCCTGAAAGTGATCTCTAGATGGTACTATACACCGACTAGACTGGCCTCAATCTATCCAACGGCTGACCCTCTCTGTTTCAGAGGTTGTCAATTCAAGGGCACAATGTCTCACATATGCTGGGAATGCCCCAGAATTCGTTCCTTCTGGAAAAGAATATTCAATATACTGGAAGAACTGGTTGAGTCTCAGATTCCCAGAACTCCTCTGGTGGCCCTTTTTAACGCCCCGATCCCGGGGATCCCGAAATCCTCTCGCAGACTGGTTCACTTTGTGCTGCTGGGGGCTAAGCTCACAATCTCCAGACCATGGAAACAGCCGGGAGTATCTCTCCCAGCAGCCAAAAGGAAAATATCCTGGATAATGTCACAGGAAAAACTCACTAGTATAGTCCAGGACACTGTGAAGAAATTTGAGGGTATCTGGAATCCATGGGCTCGATTGGTAGGAGTAGCCTTAGGTCCTCCTAATAGACCCACATAAAGCATACCCTTTACGCACGAGTGATATTCCACCCCTCCCCCCCTCCCCAACCTTCTTTTCTTTCTCTCTTCCTTCCTACTACTCTCTCTTCTTCAGGTCTCCTCTAGACCTGGGTATTATTTCAGTTACATGGTTACTTTGTTTGCTCAGTTTTGTTAATTTTCAGTGTCAACTGTAGTAGTGGAGCAAGGAATTGCTTAATCCCCTTTCCCCCTGTGGCTCTACTTTACCCTTCGGCTCCCAGAGATGTAATCTTAGTGAGGTACGAGCTTTCATGGGGAGAGCTCGGATCTTCGAGTTCCACTGGGGGTTCCTCGCCCCGGCACAGTGTGCTCCCATGTAGGGTGCCGGGTAGAGTAATGTCCCTTGAGTGGCAGAATATAACTTTCTCTGACACCCTTTTTTGTGCTAGACTATACAATAAAAGTGTAATACTCCTTTAAATTTCATACCTTGGGGGTGTCTATAGTATGCCTGTAAAGGGGCGCATGTTTCCCATGTTTAGAACAGTCTGACAGAAAAATGACATTTCAAAGGAAAAAAAGTCATTTAAAACTACTTGCGGCTATTATTGAATTGTCGGTATGACAATACACATAAAAGTTCATTGATAAAAACTGCATGGAATTTCCCCACAGGGGAACCCCGACCCAAGATTAAAAAAAAAATGCGTGGGGGTCCCCCTAAATTCCATACCAGGCCCTTCAGGTCTGGTATGGATATTAAGGGGAACCTGGTGCCAAAATTAAAAAAAAAAAAAAACGGCGTGGGGGTCCCCCTTAAAATCCATACCAGACCCTTATTCAAACCCTTACACAACCTGGCAGGCCGCAGGAAAAGAGGGGGGACGAGAGAGCGCCCCCCTCCTGAACCGTACCAGGCCACATGCTCTCAATATTGGGAGGGTGCTTTGAGGTAGCCCCCCAAAGCACCTTGTCCCCATGTTGATGGGGAGAAGGGCCTCATCCCCACAACCCTTGGCCGGTGGTTGTGGGAGTCTGTGGGCGGGGGCTTATCGGAATCTGGAAGCCCCCTTTAACAAGGGGACCCCCAGATCCCGGCCCCCCCCTGTGTAAATTGGTAATGGGGTACAAATGTACCCTACCATTTCACAAAAAAAGTTTTAAAAAGTTTAAAAAACACAAGAGATGGTTTTTGACAAGTCCTTTATTAATTTCTTCTTCTTTCGGTTTCTTCTTCCATCTTCTGGTGTTCTTTTGGTGTTCTTCTTCTTCCTCCATCTTCTTCTTCTTCTTCTCCACCTTCTTCTTCCTCCGCTCTTCTCGTCCCGCATCTTCCTCCAGGCTTCTTCTCCGGTCCGTCCGCACGATCCGCCTCAGTGGGAGTCTTCAGCCTTCAGCCAAATTCCCCGTGCCTCAGAGGAGGATGGGGTCACTGGGTGGCCCCGCCCTCCGTTATATAAGAAATGTCAGAAGAAGCCAAGCGTCACACAGCTGAAGACTCCCACTGAGGTGGATCATGAGAGCAAAGAAGAAGCCTTGAAGAAGATGCGGGACGAGAAGAGTGGAGGAAGAAGAAGATGGAGAAGAAGAAGATGAAGAAGATGAAGAAGAAGAAGATGGAGGAAGAAGAACACTGAAAGAACACCAGAAGAAAGAAGATGGAAGAAGAAGCTGAAAGAAGAAGAAATTAATAAAGGACTTGTCAAAAACCGTCTCATGTTTTTTAAACTTTTTGACACTTTTTTTGTGAAATGGTAGGGGTACATTTGTACCCCATTACCAATTTACACAGGGGGGGCCGGGATCTGGGGGTCCCCTTGTTAAAGGGGGGCTTCCAGATTCCGATAAGCCCCTGCCTGCAGACCCCCACAACCACCGGCTAAGGGTTGTAGGGATAAGTCCCTTCTCCCCATCAACATGGGGACAAGGTGCTTTGGGGGGCTACCTCAAAGAACCCTCCTAATGTTGAGGGCATGTGGCCTGGTATGGTTCAGGAGGGGGGGTGCGCTCTCTAGTACCCCCCTCTTTTCCTGCGGCCTGCCAGGTTGCGCACTCAGATAAGGGTCTGATATGGATTTTGGGGGGACCCCACGCCATTTTTAAAAAAAATTTGGTTTGGGGTTTCCCTGTGGGGAAATCCCATGCTGTTCTTATCAATGAACTTTTATGTGTATTGTCGGACCGACAATTCATTATAGCCACGAGTAGTTTTAAATTACTTTTTTTCCTTTGAAATGTCATTTTGCTGTCAGACTGTTCTAAACACGGGAAACATGCGCCCCTTTACAGGCATACTATAGACACCCCCCAGGTACGAAATTTAAAGGAATATTACACTTTTATTGTTTCACTTTAAGCATTATTAAAATCACTGCTCCTGAAAAAACGACCATTTTTAAAACTTTTTTTGTATTGATCTATGTCCCCTGGGGGCAGGACCCAGGTCCCCAAACACTTTTTATGACAATACCATGCATATAAGCCTTTAAAATGAGTTCTTTTGATTTCTCCCATAGACTTTTAAAGGGTGTTCCGCGGCTTTCGAATTTGCCGCGAACACCCCAAATTGTTCGTTGTTCGAGTTCGACACTAACTCGAAGCTCATCCCTAGTCTTCAGATAAAAAGTGACTCAGTGCTGTTAATCCGAAAGTATGAGGAATTGAAGTATACAATGAATTGACATCTAAAGGATATCCAGGTGTATGTTGGCTCCCAACATAAAAAAAAATAAAAATGTAAAAATAAAATTGCACCCAGCAAATTAAAGTCATTAAAGGAAACAACACCAGCGCAAGCCATTTTGATCCCATTAAAGGACATGTCCCGGTGCAAAAAGCCATTGTGCAAAACTTGTAGTTTTGTCAAACATGGCAAGAAGCAATTTTCTACAAAAGGAAAAACTTACGTGTTGGGAGAATTTTTCAATTGCAGTTCTGACTTTGTAGTATATGGCCTTAGTTGTCCTTGCAATCTAACGTATGTAGGGCGCACTATACGTCCACTAAGACAAAGGTTTGGTGAGCACCAGAGAAAGATAGAGGTAGGCAAAGATAAGCATATAGTGTCCCACGTCACTTTGCAGAACATCATAATAAATCTACAGAAGGTCTTGAGGTATGGATCCTAGAGAAAATACCCAAAAATCTCATATATACATATATCTATATCTATATATATAGATATAGATATATATAGATTTGATATATATATATATATATCTATATCTATATATATAGATATAGATATATATAGATTTGATATATATATATTTATATATATCTCAATAGCATCCCATAAAGTAATACTAATAGCTAATAATCTCTTTCTCCGCTCTTTTTCCCTGTTTTTTTTTTCCAAATAATTTATTTTATTCAAATATAAAATGCAGTGACAAGAATCTTGAACAGCAGGTAGGTATACATTTGGGGATTACAAGGTCAAAGACTACTACAGTATAAAACATTGTATACTACTAAGTTGTAACATGCGTGGAAAGGGTTTTGGGGTTGTGTCCTTTCCTGTTAGTGCTGGCATGTTGAAGGAAGCAGAAAGCAGAAGTTACGGGAAAGGACTGAAGATGGTGTTATAGGGGCTTGGTTATTAGGGTCTTGTGTCAAGGGGAGGAGGTCAGACAGACTTGAAGTATTTACGTAGCATACTTGCATGTGGTTGGGAAGGTGATCAGGGATAAGGTGGAGAGAGCTATTTACTGGTCCAGGACCTTGTAAATGAAGAGGGTGGTTTAGCTATGCGTACTTTAGATAAATGGTATTAGTGTGGGAATATGTAGGTGGGGAATTTGGGAGGGATAGGGTAGGGTGATAATAGGGGGGGGGGTGGTAAGGTGGGGAAGGGGGGGTGGATAGGGGTTATTGGAGGAGGGAAATGGAAGACGGGAGGGGGAACGTGGGAGGAGGAATGTCTCTGGCTTCCCGTGACTAATTATGTTTGGTGGGGGGGCTCCAGTAAAAAAAAAAAAAAAAAGATAAGTATGTGTAGGTAAGTGGCTATGTGTAGGTAAGTGGCTCTCAAGAGGGGTAGGAATGTTCAAAAGAGGAAAGGAGAGAGGTAAAAGTGGGTTACAGAGTACAGTGGCTGAGGCCCATCACAATTCAGGTTGTTGTTGGAGTGAGTGTAGCCATCATGTTAATGTATTCAGGTGTTGTCTGGTAGTGCAACCAACAGGCCCATTTTATGCTAAATTTCAGCCACTTCGCGGATTCTGAGGAACCATTCTGTGAGCGCGGGTGTTCGGGTTGAGTTCCAAAATAAGGGAATACACTGTTTTGCTGCATTGATCATATGCATCGCTAGCGATTTGTGGTATGCGTTGTGTGGTATGGTTGAATGGTGGAGAAGGAATTGAGCTGGGGAGAATTCTAGGGCATAAGAAGTAACCTGGGAGATGATACAGCAGACTTCCTTCCAGAAAAATTGTAGGGAAGTACAGGACCACCAGATGTGGAGTAGAGAGCCTTTCTCATGGTGGCATCTCCAACAAACATCTGGTGCAGCGGGGTTGAATTTGTGAGGAAAGGAAGGAGTACGATACCATCTGGACTGGATTTTGAATCCGTTTTCTTGAGTGGTGACATTTGTTGACCCTTTATGAATGTTTAGAAAAATCTTTTCCCAGTTCTCACTCGAGATGGAGATGTCTAGGTCTTTCTCCCAGCATTTACAGGCAGGGCTCTCGTTGGCTAATATGTCAGCGAAAATTAATTCATGTGTGACATAGATCAGGTGGGATTGTGGCATCTTCTGGATACATAGTCTTTCAAAGGGCGTGAGCCGTCTTGAGCATTGCAGGTCTTTATTGAGGAATTTTAGGAAGTGGACCAGCAATAGGTGGGTCCAAGGGGGAATAGGTGGTTTTTCCAATTGTGTGGATAGCTGGGAGACGGACAGGAGTTCATTCTGGGGAAAGAACTGGTATGCCCTCATATGCTCGTGTGGCCAGTTGTCTGTTAGGAAATGGTTATGCATTCCTAACGGGAAGGCCGGGTTTAGTTTTACCGGAGTGAGCGGTCCAGGAATAGATGATACAGTTTTTTATATATCAATCTAAACTATATTAATGTAGTAGTTCTTAATTAGGGATGAGCCGAACACCCCCCGGTTCGGTTCGCACCAGAACCTGCGAACAGACCGAAAATTTGCACGAACGTTAGAATCCCATTGACATCTATGGGACTCGAACGTTCAAAATCAAAAGTGCTCATTTTAAAGGTATTTGCATGGTATTGTCCTAAAAAGGGTTTGGGGACCCAGGTCCTGCCCCAGGGGACAGGTATCAATGCAAAAAAAACTTTTAAAAACGGACGTTTTTTCAGGAGCAGTGATTTTAATGATGCTTAAAGTAAAAAAAAAAAAGTGAAATATTCCTTTAAATATCGTACCTGGGGGTGTCTATAGTATGCCTGTAAAGTGGTGAGTGTTTCCCGTGCTTAGAACAGTCCCTGCACAAAATGTCATTTTTAAAGGAAAAAAAGTCATTTAAAACTGCTTGTGGCTTTAATGTAATGTCGGGTCCTGGCAATATAGATGAAAATCAGTGAGGCAAACTGCATAGTTACCCCCCCAGTCCATTACCAGGCTCTTTGGGTCTTGTATGGATATTAAGGGGAACCCCGCACCCAAATTAAAAAAGGAAAGGTGTGGGGCCCCTAGGTCCTATATACTCTGAACATCAGTATACAGGTGGTGCAAACAAGACAGGGACTGTAGGTTTGTTGTTAAGTAGAATCTATTTACAAGCTATGCGCTGCACTTAGGTGACCCCAAAAACAAAATTTATATTAACCAACTCTGTGCATACTAATGCAATATTATTAAATACAAATACTATGAATAAACAAAGTATGAAAAAACAAGTGCTTGTTACACCATAAATTAGTGCTTATTATTGCTTATTACACCATACATAGTGTCTTGATAAAAAAGTGCTTAGTGCTCAATATAAAGTGTCCTGCCTATCTGAATGAATAAATTAATGAATAAATAGTGAAAAAATTCTATTTAGCACTCTAAATAGTGCGTGCAGGTAATGTCTAACAGTGATAATAAACAATGCGTGCAGGTGGTGTCCAGCTGTGAGATCAATACAACATCATGCCGAAGATATCTTGAGTGCTACAAAGCATGCTCCGGTGCACCTTTGTGACCCCCTTAAGCTAATGTGCTCAACTCAGAGCGTGTGACTCAGCTGCTGCCCTGAGTCCAAACACGCTTTGGAGCCACCCCTGGGCTCAGTCTCAGTGTCTGCTGCACTCCTCCAGCTGGAAACAATGTGGCTCCATACATATAAATGGAAAGGAAACTATATAGTGTAATATAGTCAAAAACTTTTATTAAGAGAAAACGCTCCCCACACTGGGGTACTCACATGGCACTGGTGCGTCAGTGCACCATGCTATAACAGCTTTCTATGCAAAATCACTGGATGTTTGGTGCGGTATGCTATGCTGGGATAGCGCTGGTGTAAAGTCCGTGTCAGTTTCTCCATCCTGGCCCCTCCCCTACGCGTCTTCGACACAGGGATCACGTGTCATCATCAGGGGGAATCAGTAGAATCTGTTTGTATGTTTGTAATTTTGAACGGGTACATTTTTAACGTGTTTAGCTCCAACCAAAAAATCTATTTTAAGCTTTTTGGAAAACATAGGGAAGGGTTATCACCCCTGTGACATTTGTTTTGCTGTCTGTGCTCCTCTTCAGAAGATTTCACCTCACTTTTTGTCCCAATGACAAATGTTTTTCGAAAATTTGGGGTTTTTTGTGAAACAAGGATTGGTGATAAAGCATCAGTGGAAAGGAGAAAAGTTTTTCCCATATTAGCTCTTACAGGAGAGAATTTCCCTTCCTAGGGGTAGATTTCATCTCACTTCCTGTCGTCTCCTTCCGTTTGCAAGTGGGAGTCGTTTGTAAGTTGGATGTTTGAAAGTAGGGGCCTGCCCTATATACTCAGCAAAAATTTGGGCCTTAGGTGTTGTTGTGGCCACAACACTGTAAGCCCTCACAGGGCCCTGCTGTGAAATATTAGATCAAGAATTGTAATTACATGCCCCTGTTGAACAGGGGCAGAAAAATTGGGCCTTTGGTGGTGGTGGTGGTGCTGGTGCCACAACACTGTAAGTCCTCACAGATACTCTTGGTTGGTGCTGAAACTGGCGCTGCTGTGAAATATTAGATCAAGAATTCTAATTACATGTCCCTGTTGAACAGGGGCTGAAAAATTGGGTCTTAGGCACTGGTGCTGGTACCACAACACTGCAACCCCTCACAGATACTCTAGTTGGAGTGCAGGAACTAGCCCTGCTGCAAAGAATTGCATCAAAAATTGTAATTACACGCCCTTTGTTAAACAGGTGCTGAAAAATTGGGCCTTAGGCACTGGTGCTGGTGCCACAACACTACAACCCCTCACAGATACCCTAGTTGGAGCGCAGGAACTAGCCCTGCTGCAAAGAATTGCATCAAAAATCATAATTACACGCCCCTGTTAAACAGGGGCAGAAAAATTGGGTCTTAGGCACTGGTGCTGGTGCCACAACACTGCAACTCCTCACAGATACTCTAGTTGGAGCGCAGGAACTAGCCCTGCTGCAAAGAATTGCATGAAAAATTGTAATTACATGCCCCTGTTAAACGGGCTGAAAAATTGGGCCTTAGGCACTGGTGGCGGGACTGGTGGCGCCCAGAACCAAAAATGTTCTTACAAGCTAACATCATGACCATTGAGGAGGAAGAGGATAATTACTCAGTATAACAGGATAGTCACTCAGCATCAGCATAGGCAGTCTTTGAAGGAATCTGACATTTCAAAAAAATTTATTCAGTTACATCAGCATCAGGTGCTTAGTAGCTGGTGGTGATCCAAGACTTATTCATTTTTATGAAGGTCAGTCGATTGACCGAGTCGGTGGACAGACACACCCTGTGATCGGTTACAAAGCCTCCAGCAGCACTGAATGTGCGTTCCGAAATAACGCTGGATGCAGGACAGGCCAGTAGCTCAATTGCATACTGTGCAAGCTCTGGCCAGTGATCCACCCTCAAGACCCAGTAACCCAGAGGATTTTCGGTGGGAAAGGTGTCCAAGTCAGATCTTGCCCCTAGGTATTCCTGCACCATGTAAAACAGACGCTGGCGATGGTTGCTGGAACCGATCATACCTTGGGGCTGCGGACTAAAAAATTGTCTGAACGCATCGGTCAGACGGCCACCGCTCCTTCTTTGGCTGACTGAAGCCTCAGCAACACGTTGTCCAGAAACAGGAGTTTGTAACCTCCCAGTCTCTGGGAACGCGTTGCACGGACCTTAATGCAAGGCCTCCCGAAGATGTTTCATCCTCTGCTCCCTTTGTGATGGCAAGATAAGGTCTGCAACCTTACCCTTGTAACGTGGATCAAGGAGGGTTTCCAGCCAGTATTGTTCCTTCTCCTTGATACCACGAATACGAGGATCCTTCTGCAGGCTTTGCAGGATCAGGGAGGCCATGCAGCATAGGTTTGCTGAGGCATTCGGTCCGGAGTCCTCTGGGTCACTAAGGACGACATGATCCCCAGCCACATACAAGTCCATGTGTTTCTTGGGACTGTAAATTATCCCTTAATCACTGCTGCTGATGCTGAGTGCCAGGCTCCACCTCCATACTGACACAATCCTCCTTCTCCTCTTCCTGTGTGATCAGCGGGCATGCAGAAACACTGTCTGGATAAAGGGGGCCTTGAGAGCTAAGGAAGTCCTCCTCTTCCTGCCTCTGTTCTGCCTCAAGTGCCCTGTCCATTATTCCATGCAGCGTGTGCTCCAACAAGTGGACAAGGGGGACAGTGTCACTGATGCATGCACTGTCACTGCTCACCATCCTCGTGGCCTCCTCAAATGGTGACAAGACAGTGCATGCATCCCTGATCATGGTCCACTGGCGTGGGGAAAAAAAACAAGCTCCCCTGACCCTGTCCTTGTCCCATAGTCACACAGCTACTGATTGATGGCCCTCTGCTGCATGTGCAGCCGCTGCAGCATGGCCAATGTTGAGTTCCACCTGGTGGACATGTCACAGATTAGGCGGTTCTTGGGCAGGTTAAATTCCTTTTGGAGGTCTGCCAGCTGAGCACTGGCATTATATGACCGGCAGAAATGCACACAGACTTTCCTGGCCTGCCTCAGGACATCCTGTAAGCCTGGGTACCTGCCCAAGAACCGTTGCACCACCAAGTTAAGCACGTGAGCCAAACAGGGCACATGGATCATTTGTCCCTGTCGGAGGGCAGAGAGGAGGTTGGTGCCATTGTCGCAAACCACCATTCCTGCCTTAAGTTGGCGTGGCGTCAACCACCTCTGAACCTGCCCCTGCAGAGCTGACAGAACCTCTGTCCACACCAGCTCAAGCACCACATGGCATCTTTTGGCCTGCATACTTGGTAGCCCCTTGAACGCCTACGGAGCACCGCTGGTTCCGAGGACAAAGCACAGGAAGAGGCCAGGGGGGAAGAAGAAGAGGAGGGGGTGGAGGAGAGAGGTGTGTCAGAATCATTAGTAGTGGCATTTTGGAGGCGTGGTGGCGGAACAACTTCCAACACTACTGCACCTTGTCCTGCATCTTTCCCAGCTGCCAGCAGAGTCACCCAATGCGCCGTGAAACTTAGGTAATGTCCCTGTCCATGCCTGCTGGACCATGAGTCAGCGGTGATATGCACCTTACCGCTGACCGCCCTGTCCAGCGAGGCATGGACATTGCCTTCCACATGCCGGTAGAGAGCTGGAATCGCCTTCCATGAGAAAAAGTGGCGTTTGCGTACCCGCCACTGAGGAACCACACATTCCACAAACTCATGGAGGGGGGCAGAGTCTACAAACTGAAAAGGTAGCAGTTGAAGTGCTAGCAATTTTGCCAAGCTAGCATTCAACCGCTGGGCATGTGGATGGCTGGGAGCGAACTTCTTTCGGAAGTGCAGCAGCTGGGGCAGGGAAATTTGCCTGGTACAATCTGACGTCGGTGTACCGAAAGCAGATTGCCCACAAGTACTTGGCTGTGACACACCTAATTCTACACCTTCATTCCTCTCAGTGCAGGACTCAGAGAGGACTGAAGGTATAGTGGGGTTGGAGATCATAGCTGATGTGGAGCAAGGAGAGGTCCTCTTTGTTCTTTGGTGTGGGTCTTTTAGATACGATTGCCAATGAACTGCATGGCAGGTCAACATATGTCTGGTCAAGCATGTGGTGCCCAAGCGGGAGATGTTTTGGCCATGCGAGATACGCTTGAGACATATGTTGCAAATAGCAGCCATCTGATGCACTCGTCTCAAAAAAGGCCCACACCAAAGAACTTTTGGAATAACGCTCAGAGACAGCAGTGCCCTGCACATGTGGAGCTTTGCGGTGTGATGCAGTCAGTGTGCTGCCCTTAGGCTGGCCCCTGGAGGGCATCCTGCCTCGTTGGTGATGTGCCTCCTCCTCCTCCTCTCTCCTATGAGGCACCCACATTGAGTCAGCGACCTCATCATCCCCCTCCCTCCTCATCACTGGAGCAAACCTGGCAGTATGCTGCAGCAGGGGGAGCATGACTGCCAGATTGCTGTCCTTCTTGGGCACCCCCTCTGTCCGTGCTCATGTTACTGCCTTCATCTAGCTCAGTATCATCATCAGAGCCTTCTAAACGCTGGGCATCCTCCTAGAGCATGTACCCAACACTGTGGTCAAACAGTTCGAGGGACTCCTCAGGAGGACATGGTGGGGCTAGGGAAGGAGTCACTGATGCCATTGACCCGAGGGAAGAGGCAGAGTTGGCAGCTGCTTTGCCAGACAAAGTACCCTGAGCATGGGTGAGAGAGGATGAAGAGGATGAGGACGGCTTGGTCATTCATTCAACCAAGTCTTCCACATGTTGCGGCTCAACGTGGCCAGCTGCCGAAAAAAAGGCCAAGCGTGTCCCACGGCCACGTGCTGATGAGGATGCACCGTCTCCACAACCAGCACTGTTGCCTCTAGACACAGAGCTTGCTTGCCCTCTTTTATTGGCTTGTGACTGTCTGCCTCTCCTTGTTGACCTATATATATATATATACTGATACTGCTGCTAGCAAAATCAACTGCCTGCATGTAGTATGAGAACATCACCAATCTTCTACAGGAAGCTTTAGTTGAACACTGTGCAGAGGACGCACTACACCAACATTCAGGGCTGGACTGGGACAAAAATTTGGCCCTGGACTTCCTCATGACTGGCCCACTTTATTTTGAGTGTCCCCAACAGCGCCCCCCTTACATCAGAGTGTCCCCAACAGCGCCCCCTTACATCAGAGTGTCCCCAACAGTGCCCCCCTTACATCAGAGTGTCCCCAACAGCACCCCCTTACATCAGAGTGTCCCCAACAGCATCCCCCTTACATCAGAGTGTCCCCAACAGCGTCCCCCTTACATCAGAGTGTCCCCAACAGCGCCCCCTTACATCAGAGTGTCCCCAACAGCGCCCTCCTTACATCAGAGTGTCTCCAACAGCGTCCCCCTTACATCAGAGTGTCCCCAACAGCGTCCCCATTACATCAGAGTGTCCCCAACAGCGTCCCCCTTACATCAGAGTGTCCCCAACAGCGTCCCCCTTACATCAGAGTGTCCCCAACAGCATCCCCCTTACATCAAAGTGTCCTCAACAGCGTCCCCCTTACATCAGAGTGTCCCCAACAGCGTCCCCCTTACATCAGAGTGTCCCCAACAGCATCCCCCTTACATCATAGTGTCCCCAACAGGGCCCCCCTTACATCAGAGTGTCCCCAACAGCGCCCCCTTACATCAGAGTGTCCCCAACAGCACCCCCCTTACATCAGAGTGTCCCCAACAGCGCCCCCCTTACATCAGAGTGTCCCCAACAGCGCCCCCCTTACATCAGAGTGTCCCGAACAGCGCCCCCCTTACATCAGAGTGTCCCCAACAGCGCCCCTCTTACATCAGAGTGTCCCCAACAGTGTCCCCCCTTACATCAGAGTGTCCCCAACAGCGCCCCCCTTACATCAGAGTGTCCCCAACAGCGCCCCCCTTACATCAGAGTGTCCCCAACAGCGCCCCCCTTACATCAGAGTGTCCCCAACAGCACCCTCCTTACATCAGAGTGTCCCCAACAGCGCCCCCTTACATCAGAGTGTCCCAAACAGTGCCCCCTTACATCAGAGTGTCCCAGTCAGCAGCTCCCTTCACATCAGAGTCCCCACCAGCAGCTCCATTCACATCAGAGTCCCCACCAGCAGCCCACTTCACATAGCAGTCCCCACCAGCAGCTCCCTTCACATCAGAGTCCCCACCAGCAGCTCCCTTCACATCAGAGTCCCCACCAGCAGCCCACTTCACATAGCAGTCCCCACCAGCAGCTCACTTCACATCAGAGTCCCCACCAGCAGCCCACTTTACATCAGAGTCCCCACCAGCAGCTCACTTCACATCAGAGTCCCCACCAACAGCTCACTTCACATAGCAGTCCCCACCAGCAGCCCACTTCACATCACAGTCCCCATCAGAGAGCCCCCATCAGCAGCCCTTCACATCAGTGTCCTCCCTCTTCTCCCCCTCCCACATCTACTCACCATTTTGAAGGTAGCTTCTCGTTCCTCTCTCCAGTCATTTGATAACAAGTGATAGGGGAGAGAGGAAGGAAAGTCTGCCGTTGGTCTATCTCCCCCTGCAGGCTGGAGGGAGCATAACGCCTAATGGAAGGAAGCTTCTCCTCCTGACAGGAGTGAAATTGCGATCACTCACTGTCAGAGAGTGACAGGACTGCACCTGACTGGCCCACTGAGCCATCAGCCCACCGGGAATCTCCCGGTAGTCCCTATGGCCAGTACAGGCCTGCCAACATTAAAATAATGTAGCTGCCTGCGGTAGTGATAAGATCAGGAAAACACCACCAACCTTCTACAGGTAGCTTTAGCTGAACACTGTGAAGAGGACGCACTACACTAACGTTAAAATAATGTAGCTGCCTGCGGTAGTGATAAGATCAGGAAAACACCACCAACCTTCTACAGGTAGCTTTAGCTGAACACTGTGCAGAGGACGCACTACACTAACGTTAAAATAATGTAGCTGCCTGTGGTAGTGATAAGATCAGGAAAACACCACCAACCTTCTACAGGTAGTTTTAGCTGAACACTGTGCAGAGGTCGCACTACACTAACATGTAAATAATGTAGCTGCCTGCGGTAGTGATAGGATCAGGAAAACACCACCAACGTTCTACAGGTAGCTTTAGCTGAACACTGTGCAGAGGTCGCACTACACTAACTTGTAGCTTTAGCTGAACACTGTTCAGAGGACGCACTACACTAACTTGTAGCTTTAGCTGAACACTGTGCAATACACTAACTTGTAGCTTTAGCTTAACACTGTTCAGAGGATGCACTACACTAACTTGTAGCTTTAGCTGAACACTGTGAGGAGGACACACTACACTAACTCGTAGCTTTAGCTGGACACTGTGCACTACACTAACTTGTAGCTTTACCTGAACACTGTGCAGAGGTCGCACTACACTAACTTGTAGCTTTAGCTGAACACTGTGAGGAGGACGCACTACACTAACTTGTAGCTTTAGCTGAACACTGTGCACTTCACTAACTTGTAGCTTTAGCTGAACACTGTTCAAAGGATGCACTACACTAACTTGTAGCTTTAGCTGAACACTGTGCAGAGGTCGCACTACACTAACTTGTAGCTTTAGCTGAACACTGTTCAGAGGATGCACTACACTAACTTGTAGCTTTAGCTGAACACTGTGAGGACGCACTACACTAACTTGTAGCTTTAGCTGAACACTGTGCACTACACTAACTTGTAGCTTTACCTGAACACTGTGAGGAGGACGCACTACATTAACTTGTAGCTTTAGCTGAACACTGTACAGAGGTCGCACTACACTAACTTGTACCTTTAGCTGAACACTGTGAGGAGGATGCACTACACTAACTTGTAGCTTTAGCTGAACACTGTGTGGAGGACACACTACACTAACTTGTAGCTTTAGCTGAACACTACACTAACTTGTAGCTTTAGCTGAACACTGTGCACTACACTAACTTGTAGCTTTAGCTGAACTCTGTTCAGAGGACACACTACACTAACTTGTAGCTTTAGCTGAACACTGTGCAGAGGTTGCACTACACTAACTTGTAGCTTTAGCTGAACACTGTGAGGAGGACGCACTACACTAACTCATAGCTTTAGCTGAACACTGCGCAGAGAGGCAGAGGTCGCACTACACTGGCTTGTAGCTTTAGCTGAACACTGTGAGGAGGACGCACTGCACTAACTTGTAGCTTTAGCTGAACACTGTTCAGAGGATGCACTACACTAACTTGTAGCTTTAGCTGAACGCTGTGCAGAGGTCGCACTACACTAACTTGTAGCTTTAGCTGAACACTGTGCAGAGGTCACACTAAACTAACTTGTAGCTTTAGCTGAACACTGTGAGACGGACGCACTACACTAACTGTAAATAGTCTAGCTGCCTGACTGTGGTACTAATAGGATCAGAAGAACACCAGCAATTTTCTTCAGGTAGCTGTAAATACTGTAACACCACAAGCCTGCCTGTCAGTAGGAAGATAATAACAGGAACGGATCTAGCTAAACTGAATACAGTGTATATATATGTATACAACACTTGGGATGCATATATATATACACAATACACTGTAAGTGCAGCTAACTGACTGACTGTCCTGCCTAATCTATCTAACTTAAATCCAATGACACTGTCTCTCTGTCTCTGTCTCTCAATGCTGGAATACACTACACAGGGCCACCATGCAGGCGGCCTCATAAAGTGTGGAGCGTGTACTAAACCCCCTGAGCCATATTTGGCCAAAGCCACCTTGGCTTTGGCCAATTACAGCTCTCTCTACAGATGGTGCTGTGATTGGCCAAGCATGCGGGTCATAGTGCATGCTTGGCCAATCATCAGCCAGCAATGCACTGCGATGCCGCAGTGAATTATGGGCTGTGACGCGCCACACGAATTTGGCGCGAACGCCCCATATCGTTCGCAATTCGGCGAACGGGTGAACAGACGATGTTCGAGTAAAAAATGGGTTCGACTCGAACATGAAGCTCATCCCTATTCTTAATCTATTTCTTAATTTATATTTGATTATAAGAATACCGAATGTGTGTTTTTCATACGTATATATGTCCTTTATAAACTTATCAGGTATTTGTTTTCTGTATCAACATATTCAGTACCTGACAAAAGTGATTAGAATTCAAGATAAGATATAGTGAAGCATAATATGTATGCACACTGTAATTTTTCTTCCACTCTATTTGGATGTCACAAATACATCACTGTTGCATCCATACAGCTTGTAAAATTGACTTTGACCATTAGGTGGCAGTGCCGAGGAGGCACATAAATAGGCCACACATGACCCATTCATTTTAGCTTGAGAAAGGAGCGCGCTTTACCGCGCATGCTCTGAAATGCGTTGCTTTACGGCAGTACAGCCCATACCTTGAACTCTGCACTCCAGCCCTTCATGTGACTGTTTGGCTGCGCTGCAAGCCTCGTTGTGGATCGCAACCGAATCCCCGAAGTGTGTTGTGGAACGACAAGCTGACAGCACAAAGGAACAAAGCTATTTCCCATCCAGACTGCAGAGATCTCTTATGGCTTATACTGGACTCCCCTGCGCTGGACTATCATGTCTTTACATGTGAGTGTTTTAATGCTAACTTGCCATTAAATGTTACAGTTTTACTAAGAGGCGCCTGTTGCTGTCTTTTTTCTCTCGCATATTGGAGTGGCTTCACCTCCCCCCACAAGGCTGCCCTGCTATATAGACTGTACATTCTCACAAGGAGCTTCATTGGCTCAAAGGACTATTTGATGAACTTGCATTGTGTCCTATATTCTTTATACTGTGACCTGCGCTGCCATTTATCACTGTGTTTTTTTTCTCTTGTATCTCCAGCCCAGGTCCCTCTGAGAGTGGGAACAGAGGGAGCCGAGGGACAGGAGGAACACCAGTGCCTGCAGATGTAGACCCGGAAACTTGTAGCAGAGGATGTGACTCTTGGAAGGCAGGAAGTTGTGGCATGTCGCAAGACCGTAGTCGCAGACACTGGGATGATAGTGTTGAGCCAAGCAGAAAACAGAAGCGAGGTCACTAGGATAGCTGGGTTCGGTAGCAGGCGGGCAGCAGAGTACCAAGGCATTAGGCAGAAGCAAGGTCAATGGGAAGCCGTGATCAAGAACCAGTATTCACCCCCCTTACATCAGAGTGTCCCCAACAGCGCCCCCCTTACATCAGAGTGTCCCCAACAGCGCCCCCCTTACATCAGAGTGTCCCGAACAGCGCCCCCCTTACATCAGAGTGTCCCCAACAGCGCCCCTCTTACATCAGAGTGTCCCCAACAGTGTCCCCCCTTACATCAGAGTGTCCCCAACAGCGCCCCCCTTACATCAGAGTGTCCCCAACAGCGCCCCCCTTACATCAGAGTGTCCCCAACAGCGCCCCCCTTACATCAGAGTGTCCCCAACAGCACCCTCCTTACATCAGAGTATCCCCAACAGCGCCCCCTTACATCAGAGTGTCCCAAACAGTGCCCCCCTTACATCAGAGTGTCCCAGTCAGCAGCTCCCTTCACATCAGAGTCCCCACCAGCAGCTCCCTTCACATCAGAGTCCCCACCAGCAGCCCACTTCACATAGCAGTCCCCACCAGCAGCTCCCTTCACATCAGAGTCCCCACCAGCAGCTCCCTTCACATCAGAGTCCCCACCAGCAGCCCACTTCACATAGCAGTCCCCACCAGCAGCTCACTTCACATCAGAGTCCCCACCAGCAGCCCACTTTACATCAGAGTCCCCACCAGCAGCTCACTTCACATCAGAGTCCCCACCAACAGCTCACTTCACATAGCAGTCCCCACCAGCAGCCCACTTCACATCACAGTCCCCATCAGAGAGCCCCCATCAGCAGCCCTTCACATCAGTGTCCTCCCTCTTCTCCCCCTCCCACATCTACTCACCATTTTGAAGGTAGCTTCTCGTTCCTCTCTCCAGTCATTTGATAACAAGTGATAGGGGAGAGAGGAAGGAAAGTCTGCCGTTGGTCTATCTCCCCCTGCAGGCTGGAGGGAGCATAACGCCTAATGGAAGGAAGCTTCTCCTCCTGACAGGAGTGAAATTGCGATCACTCACTGTCAGAGAGTGACAGGACTGCACCTGACTGGCCCACTGAGCCATCAGCCCACCGGGAATCTCCCGGTAGTCCCTATGGCCAGTACAGGCCTGCCAACATTAAAATAATGTAGCTGCCTGCGGTAGTGATAAGATCAGGAAAACACCACCAACCTTCTACAGGTAGCTTTAGCTGAACACTGTGAAGAGGACGCACTACACTAACGTTAAAATAATGTAGCTGCCTGCGGTAGTGATAAGATCAGGAAAACACCACCAACCTTCTACAGGTAGCTTTAGCTGAACACTGTGCAGAGGACGCACTACACTACCGTTAAAATAATGTAGCTGCCTGTGGTAGTGATAAGATCAGGAAAACACCACCAACCTTCTACAGGTAGTTTTAGCTGAACACTGTGCAGAGGTCGCACTACACTAACATGTAAATAATGTAGCTGCCTGCGGTAGTGATAGGATCAGGAAAACACCACCAACGTTCTACAGGTAGCTTTAGCTGAACACTGTGCAGAGGTTGCACTACACTAACTTGTAGCTTTAGCTGAACACTGTTCAGAGGACGCACTACACTAACTTGTAGCTTTAGCTGAACACTGTGCAATACACTAACTTGTAGCTTTAGCTTAACACTGTTCAGAGGATGCACTACACTAACTTGTAGCTTTAGCTGAACACTGTGAGGAGGACACACTACACTAACTCGTAGCTTTAGCTGGACACTGTGCACTACACTAACTTGTAGCTTTACCTGAACACTGTGCAGAGGTCGCACTACACTAACTTGTAGCTTTAGCTGAACACTGTGAGGAGGACGCACTACACTAACTTGTAGCTTTAGCTGAACACTGTGCACTTCACTAACTTGTAGCTTTAGCTGAACACTGTTCAAAGGATGCACTACACTAACTTGTAGCTTTAGCTGAACACTGTGCAGAGGTTGCACTACACTAACTTGTAGCTTTAGCTGAACACTGTTCAGAGGATGCACTACACTAACTTGTAGCTTTAGCTGAACACTGTGAGGACGCACTACACTAACTTGTAGCTTTAGCTGAACACTGTGCACTACACTAACTTGTAGCTTTACCTGAACACTGTGAGGAGGACGCACTACATTAACTTGTAGCTTTAGCTGAACACTGTACAGAGGTCGCACTACACTAACTTGTACCTTTAGCTGAACACTGTGAGGAGGATGCATTACACTAACTTGTAGCTTTAGCTGAACACTGTGTGGAGGACACACTACACTAACTTGTAGCTTTAGCTGAACACTACACTAACTTGTAGCTTTAGCTGAACACTGTGCACTACACTAACTTGTAGCTTTAGCTGAACTCTGTTCAGAGGACACACTACACTAACTTGTAGCTTTAGCTGAACACTGTGCAGAGGTTGCACTACACTAACTTGTAGCTTTAGCTGAACACTGTGAGGAGGACGCACTACACTAACTCATAGCTTTAGCTGAACACTGCGCAGAGAGGCAGAGGTCGCACTACACTGGCTTGTAGCTTTAGCTGAACACTGTGAGGAGGACGCACTACACTAACTTGTAGCTTTAGCTGAACACTGTTCAGAGGATGCACTACACTAACTTGTAGCTTTAGCTGAACGCTGTGCAGAGGTCGCACTACACTAACTTGTAGCTTTAGCTGAACACTGTGCAGAGGTCACACTAAACTAACTTGTAGCTTTAGCTGAACACTGTGAGACGGACGCACTACACTAACTGTAAATAGTCTAGCTGCCTGACTGTGGTACTAATAGGATCAGAAGAACACCAGCAATTTTCTTCAGGTAGCTGTAAATACTGTAACACCACAAGCCTGCCTGTCAGTAGGAAGATAATAACAGGAACGGATCTAGCTAAACTGAATACAGTGTATATATATGTATACAACACTTGGGATGCATATATATATACACAATACACTGTAAGTGCAGCTAACTGACTGACTGTCCTGCCTAATCTATCTAACTTAAATCCAATGACACTGTCTCTCTGTCTCTGTCTCTCAACGCTGGAATACACTACACAGGGCCACCATGCAGGCGGCCTTATATAGTGTGGGGCGTGTACTAAACCCCCTGAGCCATATTTGGCCAAAGCCACCTTGGCTTTGGCCAATTACAGCTCTCTCTACAGATGGCGCTGTGATTGGCCAAGCATGTGGGTCATAGTGCATGCTTGGCCAATCATCAGCCAGCAATGCACTGCGATGCCGCAGTGAATTATGGGCTGTGACGCGCCACACGAATTTGGCGCGAACGCCCCATATCGTTCACAATTCGGCGAACGGGTGAACAGACGATGTTCGAGTAAAAAATGAGTTCGACTCGAACATGAAGCTCATCCCTATTCTTAATCTATTTCTTAATTTATATTTGATTATAAGAATACCGAATGTGTGTTTTTCATACGTATATATGTCCTTTATAAACTTATCAGGTATTTGTTTTCTGTATCAACATATTCAGTACCTGACAAAAGTGATTAGAATTCAAGATAAGATATAGTGAAGCATAATATGTATGCACACTGTAATTTTTCTTCCACTCTATTTGGATGTCACAAATACATCACTGTTGCATCCATACAGCTTGTAAAATTGACTTTGACCATTAGGTGGCAGTGCCGAGGAGGCACATAAATAGGCCACACATGACCCATTCATTTTAGCTTGAGAAAGGAGCGCGCTTTACCGCGCATGCTCTGAAATGCGTTGCTTTACGGCAGTACAGCCCATACCTTGAACTCTGCACTCCAGCCCTTCATGTGACTGTTTGGCTGCGCTGCAAGCCTCGTTGTGGATCGCAACCGAATCCCCGAAGTGTGTTGTGGAACGACAAGCTGACAGCACAAAGGAACAAAGCTATTTCCCATCCAGACTGCAGAGATCTCTTATGGCTTATACTGGACTCCCCTGCGCTGGACTATCATGTCTTTACATGTGAGTGTTTTAATGCTAACTTGCCATTAAATGTTACAGTTTTACTAAGAGGCGCCTGTTGCTGTCTTTTTTCTCTCGCATATTGGAGTGGCTTCACCTCCCCCCACAAGGCTGCCCTGCTATATAGACTGTACATTCTCACAAGGAGCTTCATTGGCTCAAAGGACTATTTGATGAACTTGCATTGTGTCCTATATTCTTCATACTGTGACCTGCGCTGCCATTTATCACTGTGTTTTTTTTCTCTTGTATCTCCAGCCCAGGTCCCTCTGAGAGTGGGAACAGAGGGAGCCGAGGGACAGGAGGAACACCAGTGCCTGCAGATGTAGACCCGGAAACTTGTAGCAGAGGATGTGACTCTTGGAAGGCAGGAAGTTGTGGCATGTCGCAAGACCGTAGTCGCAGACACTGGGATGATAGTGTTGAGCCAAGCAGAAAACAGAAGCGAGGTCACTAGGATAGCTGGGTTCGGTAGCAGGCGGGCAGCAGAGTACCAAGGCATTAGGCAGAAGCAAGGTCAATGGGAAGCCGTGATCAAGAACCAGTATTCAGGAGTATAGGAGAGTCCAGAAGCATGGTCAAGAAAAGCCAAGTTCATCAACGGGTAACAAGCAGGGTAACAGCAGGATTCAGGGTATCAGGGAACAGCTAAAGATCAGTCAGCATTGAGCAGGGGTTAGTGCATCCCTAAAATAGGCCGTCTGGCGCCAAAGAAAACTGTGGATGCACTTTCAGTTAGACAATAGATGGTACAAATTTCTTTCCGGTAACCACAGATTGCAGGAAAGAAATTTACATGATTCCTCTGTCAGCACAGTCAGTGCTGACAGCGGAATCCCTTCTGCTGAGCAATCGTATTGTCCCCACAAACAGTGATTATCACTAGCAGATATAGCAACCGATAGTGATAATCATAAGAATCCGGCAGGCTGGTTGTACCCAATTTGATCGATCAACTTGGTACATTCAGCCTGCCCATTATATTATACAATACTGTACCCAATTGACATTTTTATCATTTTTTCCCCACAAATAGAGCTTTCTTTTGATGGTATTTGATCACCTCTGTGGTTTTTATTTATTGTTAAAAAAAAAGTAAAAAGACCGAATTAAAAAAAATATATATATGTTATTATATTTTGTTATAAAATTTTAAAACAGGTAATTTTTCTCCTTCATTGATGTACGCTGATGAGGCGGCACTGATCAGTTACACTGATAGGCAGCACTGCTAGGTGGCACTTGTGGGCATTGATAGGTGGCACTCATGGGCATAGGTAGGTGGCAATGGCAGGTGGCACAGTTGAGGCATAATTACCTCTTCCTTTTTGGGACCAATGTCCCTTGAAGATGAGCCAGTGATCAGCTTTTTTTTTTCCTCGCGCTGTCAGCGTGAGGAGAAAAAAAAATGATCACAGAGCTTTTGTTTTGATCATGTGATCAGCTGTCATTGGCTGACAGCTGACCACATTGTAAGGGGATCGGGACTCAGTGACTCAGTGATCACAGCACGCACAGGGCACGTGCACTCCCAGAAATTCAGGTCCACGCTGTGGCCATCATTCAGCTATAGCGTGGATGTTAAGAGGTTAAACTATCTTAGTCTTAGCTCTTGGCCAGCCCATGCATTGATCACTTTTTTCATTCAACTATTAGGTTGAATAGTTTTTTGTACCAGCCAGACGCTGGTACAAAAAAGTGTCTGTATACTTATTTCAATTGGCTCTGCTGAATGCTACCCATTCACCTAGGGAAAAAACTGTCAATAAAAAAAAAAAAACACACTACACAGGTTTTAAAAGTAATTAGGCAGCTCCAGGGGTCTTCTTCCGACTTCGGGGTCTTCTTCCGACTTCGGGGGTCTTCTTCTGACTTCTCCGCTCTCCAGCCTCTTCTCCCGGTGTCCGGTTCTTCTCCCGCTCTCCGGCCTCTTCTCCTGGTGTCCGGTTCTTCTGCCGGGCTCCTCCGCTATCTTCTGCTCTTTTGCCGCTCTTTTGCTAGCGGTGGCCCGGTCTTCACCGTCTTGTTCCTTCTTCTCTTCTCTTCTTCTCTTCCTCTTCTTCTTCTCCTCTTCCGATGTTGACATGACGCTGTCTCCTGCTGTTATATAAGTGATTGCGCACCGCTCACACAGCATAACAGCGGGAGACAGCGTCGTGTCAACATCAGAAGAAGAGAAGAAGAGGAGAGGAAGAGAAGAAGAAGAGAACAAGAGAAGAAGAACCAAGACGGCAAAGACCGGGCCACCACTAGCAAAAGGGCGGTAAAAGAGCAGAAGATAGCGGAGGAGCCCGGCAGAAGAACCGCACACCGGGAGAAGAGGCCGGAGAGTGGGAGAAGTACCGGACACCGGGAGAAGAGGCTGGAGAACGGAGAAGTCAGAATAAGACCCCCGGAGCTGCCTAATAAATTACTTTTAAAACCTGTGTAGTGTGTTTTTTTATTGACACTTTTTTCTCTAGGTGAATGAGTAGGGGTACAACCCCATACTCATTCACATAGGGTGGGGGGCCGGGATCTGGGGGCCCCCTTATTAAAGGGGGCTCCCGGATTCCGATAAGCCCTCTGCCCGCAGACCCCGACAACCAACGGCCAGGGTTGTCAGGAAAAGGCCCTTGTCCTCATCAACATGGGGACAAGGTGCTTTGGGGTGGGGGGCCTGCAGGGCGCCCCCCTTCCCCAAAGCACCCAACCCCCCTTGTTGAGGGCATGCGGCCTGGTACGGTTCAGGAGGGGGGCGCTCGCTCGTTCCCCCCCCTTTCCTGACCGGCCGGGCTGCGTGCTCAGATAAGGGTCTGGTATGGATTTTGGGGGGACCCCCACGCTGATTTTTTCAGTGTAGGGGGTTCCCCTTAAAATCCATACCAGACCTAAGGGCCTATGAAAATGGATTCCCCTAAGCGGACTTTAACGGCACTTTTAAAAAGTTGCAAGCAGTGAAAAGGTATAACAGCGTATTAAAAATAACAGATTTTTATTTAAAGACAAAATATATTGAAACATTGTATACATAGATTTCAACGAAACATTCACATAATAGAAAAATTCATAGTTGTCACCATACGGTGGGTTTATACAGAAGCTCTTTTCACACCCAACGCGTTTCAGGATATACAGTATTTTAGTCCTTCTTCAGGGGTGTAGAAGAAAAGAGAAATTCATCTAGGGTGATTAGAATGTAAAATGATGAGTGAATTACCACAACATGTAGATATATACATTAATCCACTTGAAGTTAGATAATCAACAGATCACTTACATAGTATGTTTCGTTAAGTTGCTTTAAAAACTTCAAGTTAAGATAGCATTGGGCATTGGTGCTGGTGGGGTTGCTGTCCCTTTAACGCCAGAATTGTCACAGGGTAGTGTCACTTAATGGTAACCTTATTCAAGGAATATTTTGCTCTCCTCCCCCCGCCTTCCACAGATGCGCATTGGCCAGAGTGGTATACTGAGGCAAAAAAAGGAATCCCTACGAGTAAAGAAGGATTTGAAATGAGTCTAAGAGAATGGGAGGTCTTTAGTTGGTGTAGGAAAGGTTAGCAATAAAACTCAAAATTATAAATGTGAAGTATAAAACAAAAAATACAAATAAGGAATAGTATATAAATACTGTGTATAAAATGGAGACTGAGACGAGTATAATAGACGTTGCCTGTCAGTCAGATTGATAACTGAAAGCAAAACAATATATAAAATAGTAAAATGTTATATTGCCGAAAATAGTTGAGAGTAAAAAGTGATAATATATTTTAAGTAATAGACAATATAATCTTTAGTACCGTCTGTGTTATTCTATAATTATTATTGCAGTGTGGGCATACCACTCTGTTTCTATAGGCATAAAGATAGCCAGTATAAATAAATACTATGTGTCTTGTTAGACTGGTAGCTATGACAGTCAGTTTGTGTATAGCATTTAGGTATCAGATATAGTTAGGTTGTAGTTACAACTGTCAGTAGTTGCAATATGAACAGATCACTCTCTGTTTCTGCAGGCATAAAGATGACCAGTATAGGTAAATACTGTGTGTCCTGTTAAGTCAGCAGCTGTGACGGTCAGTCTGCGTGTGGTATTTAAGCATCAAATATGATTTGATTGTAGTTATAAATGTCAGTAATATTTGAAATTTAAAAGGAGGACTGACAAAAGATTGTATGATGAACGAGTATATTAGAAAATAGCCAGTATAGAAATAAGAAGTACCTTTTTAAAACGAATATGTAGTAGACCAGTCACGCATCCCAGCATCCAGCATATACCACGCTTGAGCTGGGAATGAGTGGGTCTGGTATTTATGTAGAGTGAACTCTCATCAGCTGGCGCAACTAATTGCGCTCAGCTGAGTGTTGGGGTTCGTTGCTAAGGAGACCTGAACGCTGCCCCCTGAACTGAGGGTGCGCGGCGCGCCCCTACCGCGCACGCGCCAACGTGGCCACGTTGGTGCGGCGTCACACACACCTGGCCCACCGACACGATGTACCACACCGGCGCACTGCGCATGTCCGCCGGAGTAGTAAGATGGAGGTTGTGGGCGGAGATGTCGGATCGCCCAGCTGGCCTCTCATAACGCCGGCCAGATACTATGTCTGGGCGGCTTTCCATGCCGGGCAACCACTCTGGTCGATCACATCCAGAGGAAACTCGAGGGGAGAAACAAAAAAAGAGTATTAAAATTTAAGGACCTAAGGGCCTGGTATGCCCCTGGGGTGGAAACCCACGCCGTTTTTTTATTCAAAATTTGGCGCGGCGTTCCCCCTCATGATTCATACCAAACAGCTGTCAGCACTGCCTGTCGCTCATCATCGCGAAAGGAAAAAAAAAGTTTTCCTTTTCCGATGAGCGAGCCAGCGTGAGATGCACAGTACCCTGTCGCCGGGAACCAGCGCAAAGGGATCGCGCTGGAAACACAATCTCGCGGTCAAGTACTGTATGCCCATCATTAGAAGTGGTTGGATGAAGGGTAATATTCTAATGGTGGGCATACCCACCAATCTTTTTTTTTCGTTAAGCCCACAGGCTGCATGGAAAAAAGAACATTACAATGTATGCCCAAGGACCAGCAACGTACTGGTATGTTGCTGGACTTTGAGTGGTTATACCAGAATGATGCCTGCGGGTTTAGGTATTATCTTGGTAGCATTCTTTTCAGCCAGCTGCCGACTTTCATGTAAAAGCAATCCTAGCGGCTTTTTTACAAGCAGTGGTAGGGAATGCCCCCCCGCCGTCTCCCATGGTTTTCTCGGGCTCTCCTGTCCCAACAGGGAACCCGAGAATGCAGCCGGTGGTTCCGCTAGCTGACCATAGAGCTGATCAGAGACCAGAATGGCTCCAATCATCTCTATGGCCTAAGAAACTGGATGCTATGAGCATTTCATGACTTAGGTTTCGCCAGATATAAACAGCGACATTGGGAAAGCATTTTATCACACCGATCTTGGTATGCTCAGATGCTTTGAGGGCAGAGGTAAGATCTAGGGTCTAATAGACCCCAATTTTTTCAAAAAAAAAAAATAAAAATAAAAAAGAGAAGAAGGAGTACCTGTCGCTAACAATTGCTATCATAGGGGATATTTACATTCCCTGAGATAACAATAAAAATTATTAAAAAAATAAATAAATAAATAAGAAAGGAACAGTTTAAAAATAAAAAAGCAAAACAAATAATAATAAAAAAATAAAAAAAAAAGGAACCCCTGTCCCCCCGTGCTTATGCGCAAAGGCGAACGCAAGCGTCGGTCTGGTGTCATATGTAAACAGCAATTGCACCATTCATGTGAGGTATCACAGCGAAGGTCAGATCAAGGGCAGTAATTTTAGCAGTAGACCTCCTCTGTAAATCTAAAGTGGTAACCTATAAAGGCTTTTAAAAATGTATGTAGTTTGTCGCCACTGCACGTTTGTGTGCAATTTTAAAGCGTGTCGTGTTTGGCATCCATGTACTCAGCATAAGATCATCTTTTTTATTGCATCAAACATTTGGGCAATATAATGTGTTTTAGTGTATTAAAATTAAAAAAGTGTGTTTTTTCCAAACAAATTGCGTTTGAAAAATCGCTGCGCAATAATACTGTGTGAAAAAAAAAAATTTGCAATGCCCACCATTTTAATCTGTAGGGCCTTTGCTTTAAAAAATATATAATGTTTGGGGGTTCAAAGTAATTTTCTTGCAAAAAAAATATTTTTTTATGTAAACAAAAAAGTGTCAGAAAGGGCTTTGTCTTCAAGTGGTTAGAAGAGTGTGTGACATAAGCTTCTAAATGTTCTGCATAAAATGCCAGGACAGTTCAACCCCCCCCCCCCCACAAATGACCCCATTTTGGAAAGTAAACATCCCAATCTATTTGCTGAGAGGCATGTTGAGTCCATGGAATATTTTATATTTTGCCACAAAATGTGGGAAAATAACATTTTTTTTTTTGCACAAAGTCGTCACTAAATGATACATTGCGCAAATATGCCATGGGCATATGTGAAATTACACCCAAAAATACATTCTGTTGCTTCTCCCGAGTACGGGGATACCACATATGTGAGACTTTTTGGGAGCCTATCCGTGTACCAAGCACCGCCTTCAGACTTTCTAAGGGCGTAAAATGATGATTTCACTTTCTCACTGCCTATCACAGTTTTGGAGGCCATGAAATGCCCAGATAGCACAACCCCCCCCCCCCCCCCAAATGATCCCATTTTGGAAAGTAGACACCCCAAGATATTTGCTGAGAGGCATGCTGAGTATTTTGTAGATCTTGCTTTTTGTCACAAAGTTTTGAAAATTGGAAAAAAGCAAAACACATTTTTCTTTTCTTTCTTCATTTTCAAAAACAAATAATAGCTGCAAAATACTAACCATGTCTCTTAGCAAATACCTTGGGGTGTCTACTTTCCAAAATTGGGTCATTTTGGGGGGTTTTGTGCTATCTGGACTTTTCAGGACCTTAGTTACTGTGATAGGTAGTGAGGAGTAATCACCTTTTTATGCCCTTAGAAAGCCTGAAGGCGGTGCTTGGTTTTCGGGGCCCCGTGCATGGCTAGGCTCCCAAAAAGTCTCACACGTGGTATCCCCGTACTCAGGAGAAGCAGCAGAATGTATTTTGGGGTGTAATTCCACATATGCCCATGGCGTGTTTGAGCAATATATCATTTAGTGACAACTTTGTGCAAAAAAAATAAAAATAATAATAATTGTAATTTTCCCGCAACTTATGGCAAAATATAAAATATTCCATGGACTCAACATACCTCTCAGCAAATAGTTTTGGGGGTGTCTACTTTACAAAATGGGGTCATTTGGGTGGGTTTGTGCTATCTTGGCATTTTATGACCTTCGAAATTGTGATAGTTAGTGAAGAGTGAAATCAAAAATTTACGCCCTTAGAAATCCTGAAGGGGTTACTTGGTTTTCAGGGTCCTGTACGCGGCTAGGCTCCCAAAAAGTCTCACACATGGTATTTCCATACTCAGGAGAAGCAGCAGAATACATTTTGGGGTGTAATTCCATATATAACCATGCCATGTGTGAGCAATATATCATTTAGTGACAACTTTGTGTAATTTTTTTTTTGTCATTTTTCAATCACTGACAAAAAAAAATATTAAAAAAAAATATTCAATGGGCTCAACAAGTCTCTCAGCAAATTCCTTGGGGTGTCTACTTTCCAAAAAAGGGTCATTTGGGGGGGGGGGGGTTGTACTGCCCTGTCATTTTAGCACCTCAAGAAAGGAGATAGGCAGTCATAAACTAAAAGCTGCGTAAATTCCAGAAAGTGTTCCATAGTTTGTAGACACTATAACTTTTGCGCAAACCAATATACGCTTATTGACATTTTTACCAAAGACATGTGACTGAATACAATGGCCTAAATGTATGACTAAAATTGAGTTTATTGGATTTTTCTTATTATAAAAATTAGAAAATATAATTTTTTTTTCCGTGTATATTGCAAAGAATTAAAAAAATTGTAGAGGCAATCAAATACCATCAAAAAAAAGCTCTATTTGTGGGAAAAAGGAAGCAAATTTATTTTGGGTACAAAATTTCATGACCACGCAATTACCAGTTAAAGCAGAGCAGTGCCAAATTGTAAAAAGTGCTCTGGTCATTGAGCAGCCTAATCTTCCTGGGCTGAAGTGGTTAAAGTTATAATTTTCCTTTACTAAGTAAATATATATTGTTTTGCAGTATCTTGTCTTGTTATAAAACTGTGGGCACATAGGCGGGAAGTCTGGTTGGCTGTGGTCAGCCGATTCCTGAAATTGTTACCTTTTCTTCCTCATTTTTTCCATTTTAATGTGTAAAATATGATACTTTGCACAATATGCAACATTAAATAAAATAAGCAGAAGGACACGTGTGCCTTCTTATAAATCACGTCTTTCTTTGTTTTGTAACTGAATAAAATCTTAGACATGTTGTGGAAATTTTATTATATGGACTCATGAGGACATTTTATTCTAGGATGTGTGTTTTATAGAATGTCATCTGTCTCCCTGTGTCGGATTTAATCGAGGAGCGCTCTAGCAGAGTGCACTTGGGTTGAATCAGGACCAGCAGTGAAACCGTCAATATGAAAACCTTCTTATGGGCTTGGAGACGTGTTCTCTGTGTGTGTGTGTGTGGGCATTTGCCGGTTTGTAAGTATCAAGCGCAATGCGCTGGACTTCTTGCCTTTAAATGTCTATGCACATTAGAGAAGCGAAGTCCGCATAACGAGAGAAACATATTATATCTCGCTTGTGGCTATGCTATCCCTTTTGGATACATATCTGCTTTTATAAGAGGACATTGATATCTGCCTTGTCAGTATACTTGTTCCGTATATTGACAACAGCAGTAGCAATGTCCCCGCAGATCTTCTCAAGCCTGTAAGAACAAGTAGAATGATCTTACTAGATATTGGTTACTCTGAGAAGTATTGAGTGGGCTCCATGCTGACCAAGATGGTAGATGTGCATGCATGTGGCTGGGCGGAGGGCAGTCTACATGCCTCAAGTGGATGAGACGTGCACTTCTCCCTCCCACTCCTGTGGATGCCCTCCCCTTTAGTGTTGTCATTTCCTGTGTAGTCATTTTGCATGGAGAAAGCGATTGGCTGTTGGGGCCTGTGCCTGTGCTTGTAAGGGCAGGTTGTCGAGCGATCGCGCTAAGTACGTGAGGATGGTGACTATGTCTGTTTACTTGGGGAAATGTGGGAGACACGGGTTTAATGAGATGCATTATACCAAAAGGCTGAAAGGGCGCTTAGTAGCGCAGGAGACATGGATTGTGCATAGCGTATAGAGAAATCTCCACGTCAGACACAAGCTACAATAAAGCAGACATCTTGTGAATGCACAACCTGCCTCTCGTGTCTCATTCATTCAGTGTCTCCAGATATCTGTTGGCCCTATTGGAGTACCTACAGTGGGGCAAAAAAGTATTTAGTCAGCCACCAATTGTGCAAGTTCTCCCACTTAAAAAGATTAGAGAGGCCTGTAATTGTCATAATAGGTATAACTCAACTATGAGAGACAAAATGTGGAAACAAATCCAGACAATCACATTGTCTGATTTTTGAAAGAATTTCTTTGCAAATTATGGTGGAAAATAAGTATTTGGTCAATATCAAAAGTTCATCTCAATACTTTGTTATATATCCTTTGTTGGCAATGATAGAGGTCAAACTTTTCTGTAAGTCTTCACAAGGTTGTCACACACAAACCTCTACTACCAAGATCCCCAACTTAAAGCGGAGTTCCACACAAAAATGGAACTTCCACTTTTCGGAACCCTCCCCCCCTCCGGTGTCACATTTGGCACCTTTCAGGGGGGAGGGGGGTGCAGATACCTCCGGCATAGACTCCCATGGGAGTCTACGCCTCTTCCCGTCCCCACCGCACTGTCTCCTGGGAACACACAGCTCCCAGGAGAGAGCAGGGACCACTTGGGACGCGCAGCGCGACTCGCGCATGCGCAGTAGGGAACCGGGAAGTGAAGCTGCAATGCTTCACTTCCTGATTCCCTCACCTAGGATGGCGGCGGCAGCTGCAGAGAACCGAGCGGGTTCTCGGCGTCGCCTGCCGACATCGCTGGACCCTGGGACAGGTAAGTGGCCATGTATTAAAAGTCAGCAGCTGCAGTATTTGTAGCTGCTGGCTTTTAATATTTTTTTTAACTTTAGAACAAATTGATGCTGTCAAGTCTCTGCAAGCGAACTCTGACATAATAATCAAGCCCTCTGACAAGGGCGGAAATCTGGTCGTTATGAACATTCCCCAATATGTAACTATGTGCCAAAAAATTCTCAAGAACCGTAGTTGGTATCGCCCCATTTCTAAAACAGTGATTAATAACTTTGATGCACAATACAGTACCTGACCGCGAGATTGTGTTTCCAGCGCGATACCATCACGCTGGTTCTTGGCAACAGGGTACTGTGCATTCCCCCTGAGGGGGGAACGCCGCGCCAAATTTTAAGTAAAAAAATGGTGTGGGCCCCCCCCAGGGGGATACCAGGCCCTTAGGTCTGGTATGGATTGTAAGGGGAACCCCCTACGCCGTGGGGTCCCCCCCGAAATCCATACCAGACCCTTACCCGAGCACGCAGCCCGGCCGGCCAGGAAAGGGGGTGGGGACGAGCGAGCGCCCCCCCTCCTGAGCCATACCAGGCCGCATGCCCTCAACATGGGGGGTGAGTGCCTTGGGGGAGGGGGACGCCCTGCGGCCCCCCCCACCCCAAAGCACCTTGTCCACGTGTTGATGAGGACAAGGGCCTCTTCCCGACAACCCTGGCCATTGGTTGTCGGGGGCGACAAGACAGCGGCAGCAGACCGGGCCCCTCACTGGCAAAAGAGCTGGAAGAAGATAGTGGAGGGGCCCGGGAGAAGAGACGAAACACCGGGAGAAGAGGCCGAACACCGGGATAAGTCGAAAGGAGACCCCCCAAAGTCGGAAGAAGACCCCAGAGCTGCCTAATAAATTACTCTTAAAATCTGTGTACTGTGTTTTTTTTTATTGACACTTTTTCCCTAGGTGAATGGGTAGGGGTACCATGTACCCCATACTCATTCACATAGGGTGGGGGGCCGGGATCTGGGGGCCCCCTTATTAAAGGGGGGCTCCCAGATTCCGATAAGCCCCCTGCCCGCAGACCCCGACAACCAACGGCCAGGGTTGTCGGGAAGAGGCCCTTGTCCTCATCAACATGGGGACAAGGTGCTTTGGGGTGGGGGGGTCGCTTGTCCCCACCCCCTTTCCTGGCCAGCTGGGCTGCGTGCTCGGATAAGGGTCTGGTATGGATTTTGGGGGAACCCCAAGCCGATTTTTCATCATAGGGGGTTCCCCTTACAATCCATACCAGACCTAAGGGCCTGGTATACCCCTGGGGGGGAACCCACGCCTTTTTTTATTTAAAATTTGGCGCGGCGTTCCCCCCTCAGGATTCATACCAGACATCTGTCAGCACTGCCTGTCGCTCATCGCGAAAGGAAAAAAAGTTTTCCTTTCCTGATGAGTGAGCCATCTCGGCGCTGGCTCCCGCGACGGGGCTCACAGGTGTCAAATCTTGCCGAGAAATGCGGCGAGATTGACACAATATCGCGGTCACCTACTGTACTGTACAATCATTTTTCGGGCTTACTGCCAAGGTGTTATCGACCAAGAACCACTGCACCACCAAGTTAAGGACGTGAGCCAAACAGGGCACATGGGTCATTTGTCCCTGTCGGAGGGCAGAGAGGAGGTTGGTGCCATTGTCGCAAACCACCATTCCTGCCTTAAGTTGGTGTGGCATCAACCACCTCTGAAACTGCCCCTGCAGAGCTGACAGAACCTCTGCCCCAGTGTGGCTCCTGTCCCCCAAGGACACCAGCTCAAGCACCGCATGGCATCTTTTGGCCTGCGTACTTGCGTAGCCCCTTGAATGGCTACGGAGCACCGCTGGTTCCGAGGACAAAGCACAGGAAGAGGCCATGGAGGAAGAAGAAGAGGAGGGGGTGGAGGAGAGAGGTGTGTCACAATCATTAGCATTTTGGAGGCGTGGTGGCGGAACAACCTCCAACACTACTGCACCTTGTCCTGCATCCTTCCCAGCTGCCAGAAGAGTCACCCAATGCGCCGTGAAACTTAGGTAATGTCCCTGTCCATGCCTACTGGACCATGAGTCAGCGGTAATATGCACCTTACCGCTGACCGCCCTGTCCAGCGAGGCATGGACATTGCCTTCCACATGCCGGTAGAGAGCCAGAATCGCCTTCTGTGAGAAAAAGTGGCGTTTGGGTACCTGCCACTGAGGAACCGCACATTCCACAAACTCACGGAAGGGGGCAGAGTCTACCAACTGAAAAGGCAGCAGTTGAAGTGCTAGCAATTTTGCCAAGCCAGCATTCAACCGCTGGGCATGTGGATGGCTGGGAGCAAACTTCTTTCGGCGGTGCAGCAGCTGGGGCAGGGAAATTTGCCTGGTACAATCTGACTTCGGTGTACCGAAAGCAGATTGCCCACAAGTACTTGGCTGTGACACACTTAATTCTACACCTTCATTCCTCTCAGTGCAGGTCTCAGAGAGGACTGAAGGTATAGTGGGGTTGGAGATCTCAGCTGATGAGGAGCAAGGAGAGGTCCTCTTTGTTCTTTAGTGTGGGTCTTTTAGATACGCTTGCCAACGAACTGCATGGCAGGTCAACATATGTCTGGTCAAGCATGTGGTACCCAAGCGGGAGATGTTTTGGCCACGCGAGATACGCTTGAGACATATGTTGCAAATAGCAGCGGTGCGATCTGATGCACTCGTCTCAAAAAAGGCCCACACCAAAGAACTTTTTGAATAACGCGCAGAGACTGCAGCGCCCTGCACATGTGGAGCTTTGGGGTGTGATGCAGTCAATGTGCTGCCCTTAAGCTGGCCCCTGGAGGGCATCCTGCCTCGTTGGTGATGTGCCGCCTCCTCCTCCTCTCTCCTATCAGGCACCCACATTGAGTCAGTGACCTCATCATCCCCTCCCTCCTCATCACTGGAGCAAACCTGGCAGTATGCTGCAGCAGGGGGAGCATGACTGCCAGATTGCTGTCCTTCTTGGGCACCCCCTCTGTCCGTGCTCATGTTACTGCCTTCATCAAGCTCAGTATCATCATTAGAGCCTTCCAAACGTTGGGCATCCTCCTGGAGCATGTACCCAACACTGTGGTCAAACAGTTCGAGGGACTCCTCAGGAGGACATGGTGGGGCTAGGGAAGGAGTCACTGATGACATTGAGCCGAGGGAAGAGGCCGCTGCTTTGCCAGACAAAGTACCCTGGGCATGGGTGAGAGAGGATGAGGAGGATGAGGACGGCTTGGTCATCCACTCGACCAACTCTTCCGCATGTTGCGGCTCAACACGGCCAGCTGCCGAAAAAAAGGCCAAGCGTGTCCCACGGCCACGTGCTGATGAGGACACACTGTCTCCACGACCAGCACTAGACACAGAGCCTGCTTGCCCTCTCTTATTGGCTTGTGACTGTCTGCCTCTCCTTCTTGGCCTTCCAGACATACTAATGGCCTGTAGCTGCACTAAGCTGGGATATATATATATATATATATATATATATATATATATATGTACTGATACTGCAGCTAGCAAAATCAACTGCCTGCCTGTAGTATGAGAACACCACCAACCTTCTACAGGTAGCTTTAGCTGAACACTGTGAGGTGGACGCACCCCACTAACTTGTAGGTATAGCTGAACACTGTGAGCAGGACGCACTGCACTAACTGTAAATAGTCTAGCTGCCTGACTGTGGTACTAATAGAATCAAAAGAACACTAGCAATTTTCTTCAGGTAGCTGTAGATACTGTAACAAGACATGCCTGCCTGTCAGTAAGAAGATAACAGGAACGGATCTAGCTGAACACTGTGAGCAGGACGCACCCCACTAACTTGTAGGTTTAGCTGAACACTGTGAGGTGGACGCACCCCACTAACTTGTAGGTTTAGCTGAACACTGTGAGGTGGACGCACCCCACTAACTTGTAGGTTTAGCTGAACACTGTGAGCAGGACGCACCCCACTAACTTGTAGGTTTAGCTGAACACTGTGAGGTGGACGCACCCCGCTAACTTGTAGGTTTGTAAACAAAGAATGCGTTGCGCCTGGGAATATATCTTAATGTTTATACACCTTAGTGGTATCATGTGAATAAAAATAAAGGAAAGTGCAGTTTACAGAAAATATGGATCTAAGACCAATTTCTGTATATTCCCAGGTGCAACGCATTCTTTGTTTACATTTCACCGCACGGTCATGAATACATGATCTGCGTTTGCAGCCGGGTATTTATTCAGTTGTTTCTCTACTAAGGTACTGGATTATTGTGGCTCGCAAGATTTTTTCCTTGTAACTTGTAGGTTTAGCTGAACACTGTGAGGTGGACGCACTGCACTAACTTGTAGGTTTAGCTGAACACTGTGAGGTGGACGCACCACACTAACTTGTAGGTTTAGCTGAACACTGTGAGCAGGACGCACCCCACTAACTTGTAGGTTTAGCTGAACACTGTGAACAGGACGCACCCCACTAACTTATAGGTTTAGCTGAACACTGTGAGGTGGACGCACCCCACTAACTTGTAGGTTTAGCTGAATACTGTGAGCAGGACGCACCCCACTAACTTGTAGGTTTAGCTGAACACTATGAGGTGGACGCACCACACTAACTTGTAGGTTTAGCTGAACACTGGGAGCAGGACGCACCCCACTAACTTGTAGGTTTAGCTGAACACTGTGAGCAGGACGCACCCCACTAACTTGTAGGTTTAGCTGAACACTGTGAGCAGGACGCACTGCACTAACTGTAAATACTCTAGCTGCCTGACTGTGGTACTAATAGGATCAAAAGAACACCAGTAATTTTCTTCAGGTAGCTGTATATACTGTAACAAGACAAGCCTGCCTGTCAGTAAGAAGACAACAGGAACGGATCTAGCTGAACACCTTGAGCAGGACGCACCCCACTAACTTGTAGGTTTAGCTGAACACTGTGAGGTGGACGCACCACACTAACTTGTAGGTTTAGCTAAACACTGTGAGCAGGATGCACTTCACTAGCTTGTAGGTTTAGCTGAACACTGTGAGCAGGACGCACTGCACTAACTGTAAATAGTCTAGCTGCCTGACTGTGGTACTAATAGGATCAAAAGAACACCAGTAATTTTCTTCAGGTAGCTGTATATACTGTAACAAGACAAGCCTGCCTGTCAGTAAGAAGATAACAGGAACGGATCTAGCTGAACACTGTGAGCAGGACGCACCCCACTAACTTGTAGGTTTAGCTGAACACTGTGAGGTGGACGCACCACACTAACTTGTAGGTTTAGCTGAACACTGTGAGCAGGATGCACCCCACTAACTTGTAGGTTTAGCTGAACACTGTGAGCAGGACGCACCCCACTAACTTGTAGGTTTAGCTGAACACTGTGAGCAGGACGCACTGCACTAACTTGTAGGTTTAGCTGAACACTGTGAGCAGGACGCACCCCACTAACTTGTAGGTTTAGCTGAACACTGTGAGCAGGACGCACCCCACTAACTTGTATTTTTAGCTGAACACTGTGAGGTGGACGCACCACACTAACTTGTAGGTTTAGCTGAACACTGTGAGCAGGACGCACCCCACTAACTTGTAGGTTTAGCTGAACACTGTGAGCAGGACGCACCACACTAACTTGTAGGTTTAGCTGAACACTGTGAGCAGGACACACTGCACTAACTGTAAATAGTCTAGCTGCCTGACTGTGGTACTAATAGGATCAAAAGAACACCAGCAATTTTCTTCAGGTAGCTGTATATACTGTAACAAGACAAGCCTGCCTGTCAGTAAGAAGATAACAGGAACAGATCTAGCTGAACACTGTGAGCAGGACGCACTGCACTAACTGTAAATAGTCTAGCTGCCTGACTGTTGTACTAATAGGATCAAAAGAACACCAGTAATTTTCTTCAATTAGCTGTAAATACTGTAACAAGACAAGCCTGCCTGTCAGTAGGAAGATAACAGGAACGGATCTAGCTAAACTGAATACAGTGTATATATATATATATGCAACACCTGGGATGCATATATATACACAATACACTGTAAGTGCAGCTAACTGACTGACTGTTCTGCCTAATCTATCTAACTCAAATCAAATGTCACTGTCTGTCTGTCTGTCTCTCTCTCTCTCTCTCAATGAACACCGGAACACACACTACACAGGGCCGCCGTGCAGGCGGCCTTATATAGTGTGGGGCGTGTACTAAATCCCCTGAGCCATAATTGGCCAAAGCCTCCTTGGCTTTGGCCAATTATGGCTCTCTGTTCAGACGGCGCTGTGATTGGCCAAGCATGCGGGTCATAGTGCATGCTTGGCCAATCATCAGCCAGCAATGCACTGCGATGCCGCAGTGAATTATGGGCCATGACGCGCCACACGAATTTGGCGCGAATGGCCCATATCGTTTGCAATTCGGGCGAACAGACGATGTTCGAGTAGAACATGGGTTCGACTCGAACACGAAGCTCATCCCTAGTCCCAATGAATGTCAATTACTGGGCCATCCCCCACTAGGTTGCACTCCATGCTTGGAGACCTACTCTTTCCCCTTCCCCCCTCCCCCCCTCCCCTCTCCTCCCCTATTCTGCCCCCTCCCCAAAAATATTTTTTAATCCCCCTTCCCCTAAGCTAGTGTCCTTACCTGCATTTATAACCTGATCTTGTTATATATTTTGTTGATTCATAAGTTTGTGTATTATGAAAAAAGAATTTGGGGTTGGGACTTTATATGAGGCAATAACTGAGATTTACCTCCATCCCTATTCATTTGGAAAAGACAAAAAGAGGGTGGGACTTTATATGAGTATTATACTCATTGTTTTGTAATTGTTTTTACTTTTTTGATTGATGACTTGAGCCATTAATTTTTATTCTTTATGTGTACACTTCTGTAAATGAGCTTGGTTGCCTCTATAAACACTTGGCTAGCTGGAGCGGTTTTGTGGTCCTGCTCTGCTATCCCTGTCCCACCTTTATCCCAAATCTTTCCCCGGCCCATCATTGTTGGTCACTGACTCTCTTTCCCATTCATTCCGGTCCTGGGGAATGGTCTTTGGTGGGCCATATGGACGCCCAGGGCTTGCCTTATCCACCATGTAGCAGGCCCACTCATACGCCTGGCAGCGCAGGGGGACCCAATTGATCCCAAGGCGGCTTCTGCCACCTCAGATCTTATTCCCTCTTTGCCATCTCTGCACATCCCGGAACGCTGCGGCAAGGCTGGAGTCTCTCCACATACGTCCTCCCCTTGGACGTACCTGGCCCCTCCCTCCCCGTGCAGCCTCCTGGGGAGTGTAGTTTGAGGGTGTAGGCCGCCTGTGCGCATGCGCACAGGCGTCTTCTCATCCACCACGAGCCGATGACGTCACCCGCTGGCTCGCCGGAGGGTAGATTTAAACCGGCTTATCTGGCTGTCAGTTCAGCCAGAGCCGGAGGGAGACCCTTCTACCTAGTGGCGATTGTCTAGACTGGTAAGTCACTACTTAGCCCGACTGGGCCATATAAAATTGAAAGTCCTTTCCTTAGTTCTTGCTTCCATCCTTTCTTTAATTATTCAATTATTTATTGCCTTTTTTACTCATGTATATCTCTCCGTATTACTGACGCTCCCTCCCCTTAATGTAGGGGAACTCATTGGAGATTTCCCCTCCGTGTATTTCAATGCTCCCCTAGTTTCTATCTTTCTCCTGCTGTTTCCTTTCTGGACAACCTTCTTTGCCTGCCTCCATTATTTCTTATTTTCGTCTATTTTCTCTCTAGATCCTAAGCATAATCTTATAGAGATTTTCCTCATTTATTTTTCTAGTCTGCTTCCTGCAGCCTAATCTCCAGAGCCCCACTATAGACCCTGCCTAGTGTGTCTCCTTCATGGATTACTAGACAAATATCTTTTTGTGTAAATATTTAATCTGAGAGATGATTGTCCCCACTTTTTTACCATTTTTGAACTCATTAAGTTACTAAAATCAATCCTAACCTTACGAACCTTCACTGTCCCCCCAGAATCGCCCTATCTGCCCTCTATGGTCACACCTGACTGATTCTCTTGGATCGGGTCATTTGGGTTGCTTGTCTGGGGCCCAGCCTGGTGGTTTGTGGGTGCTAGCATTTGTTTGGGTAAGTGTTTATACCCATGTCCCCTTTTTTTTTGGCAACCAAGCTCACACTCTACTCAATTTCTTGTATGTTAAATTTGACTGTATGATTTATATGTATGCTATAACTTCTCTATATCTTATCTGTCTAGTGGTTTCAATTAAGCCTTGCACATCCCCTGAGGAAGCTAACAGCGAAACATGTCGGGCTAGTGTGTCTCCATTGTGAATTGTGATTTATTTCTTTATCTTATGACCACCAAACACCTGTAATTTTAAATTGCTCTAAATTTGCTTTTTTTTTTAACTATGTCATGTAATAAAACTCTTTTCTATTTTAACTGATGGAAGCAAATCCTTTCTCTTTGCATTTGGCACCGCAAAAATCCCCTTACCCCTTTTTGTTGTTTCTACCTACATTGGGATGAGGTGTCTAACCTAGGGGTGCTGCATAATCAACCAGACCAAACCTTTGTTGTTGTTGTTGTTGTTGTCACACACTGTTGCTGGTATGTTGGCCCATTCCTCCATGCAGATCTCCTCTAGAGCAGTGATGTTTTGGGGCTGTCGCTGAGCAACACGGACTTTCAACTCCCTCCAAAAGGTTTTCTATGGGGTTGAGATCTGGAGACTGGCTAGGCCACTCCAGGACCTTGAAATGCTTCTTACGAAGCCTCTCCTTCGTTGCCTGTGCGGTGTGTTTGGGATCATTGTCATGCTGAAAGACCCAGCCACGTTTCATCTTCAATGCCCTTGCTGATGGGAAAAGGCTTGCATTCAAAATCTCATGATACATGGCCCCATTCATTCTTTCATGTACACGGATCAGTCGTCCTGTTCCCTTTGCAGAGAAACAGCCCCAAAGCAAGATGTTGCCACCCCCATGCTTCACAGTAGGTATGGTGTTCTTTGGTTGCAACTCAGCATTCTCTCTCCTCCAAACACAACGAGTTGTGTTTCTACCAAACAGTTCTACTTTGGTTTCATCTGACCATATGACATTCTCCCAATCCTCTTCTGGATCATCCAAATGCTCTCTAGCAAACCTCAGACGGGCCCTTATATGTACTAGCTTAAGCAGGGGGACAAATCTGGTACTGCAGGATCTGAGTCCCTGGTGGCGTAGTGTGTTACTGATGGTAGCCTTTGTTACGTTGGTCCAAGCTCTCTGCAGGTCATTGGGATTTTTGCTCACCATTCTTGTGATCATTTTGACCCCACGGGGTGAGATCTTGCGTGGAGCCCCAGATCGAGGAAGATTATCAGTGGTCTTGTATGTCTTCCATTTTCTAATTATTGCTCCCACAGTTGATTTCTTCACACCAAGCTGCTTGCCTATTGCAGATTCAGTCTTCCCAGCCTGGTGCAGGTCTACAATTTTGTTTCTGGTGTCCTTCGACAGCTCTTTGGTCTTCACCATAGTGGAGTTTGGAGTGTGACTGTTTGAGGTTGTGGACAGGTGCCTTTTATACTGAAAACAAGTTCAAACAGGTGCCATTAATACAGGTAATGAGTGGAGGACAGAGAAGCCTCTTAAAGAAGAAGATACAGGTCTGTGAGAGCCAGAAATCTTGCTTGTTTGTAGGTGACCAAAAACTTTTATTTTCCACCATCATTTGCAAATAAATTCTTTCAAAAATCAAACAATGTGATTGTCTGGATTTGTTTCCACATTTTGTCTCTCATAGTTGAGGTATACCTATGATGACAATTACAGGTCTCTCTCATCTTTTTAAGTGGGAGAACTTGCACAATTGGTGGCTGACTAAATACTTTTTTGCCCCACTGTATAAGATGGGGTGGTCGTCCAGAATACCTACTATTTCCTTTTATTATATTGTGGTTTTTTTTTTGCATAAGAAATTAAAGTGTTTTTTTCCCCAAACAAATCGCATTGGAAAAAACGCTGTGCAAGTACTGTGTGACATACAAAATTACAATGATCACCAATTTATTCTCTAGGGTCCCTGCTAAAAAAATATAAATGTTTGGGGGTTCCAAGTCATTTTCTAGCAATAAATACAGATTTTTACTTACTGTCTGTATAAACAAAAACTGCCAGAAAAGGCCTGGTCCATAAGTGGTTAAGGCAACTTTTACATGGTCAAGCTGTCCATGGCACAGACTAGTTTATTTATTATCACTTGCACATTGGCATCAGAGCCTGTTCATTGTAAATTTTGGTGTCTTTACCCTCCAGGGAAGCCCAGAGGCAAGGTGAATGGACTGTTGCTTGGATGACTGGTGGCCTCTGTACTGTTTTTGAAAGAACAAGTTAAATTCAGCGGGGGTAGCTCAGGGTAGCCCCAGAGGTGTAGCTTTAAGCTTGTGGGTCCCAATAGGAAAGTTGACCTGAGCCCCCCCCCCCCACTACCAACCAAAGCTTCACTCTGAGCTGCCAGGTGAAAGCGGTGGGCTTTTATGTAAAAGAGGAAACTCAGAGTGCCCAGCTGCTCCAATGTTGGTTTACAGCCTAAGGGTAGTCACATCAAATATTGATTTGATTTAGATTTTTTCTTCTGTTCGCTTGCTCACTTTGGATTTTTGTAAATTGAAATATCTGTCTGTCTGTCTGTCTGTCTATCTATCTATCTATCTATCTCCAACCAACTTATTCCTGTTGTACAACTCACCTCCCAACTCTTCTCATTGAACGTTTGATGGATACTCTCTCTCCTGTTGGATTTTTGTTTTAGTTCCTCACAGGCTCGAGCTGTGGCATTTGCTTCACTTTTTCCAGTGACAGAAACCGAGGCCTCAATGTTAAGACAATCCTTCAGCTCCTCCATTGGTATGTCATCTATGGTGACTTGACAGGTCTTGATGGCATTGACCTCCACCACTTGGCCTCCTACATCTGCTTGGTTGATATAATGAGTGCCTTAGATGCTAATTAGTTGTCTGTATTGAACTTTAGTGGTGGCATCATAAGTCGGTGGCAGAGACTCCAAGGCCTGTTTTAGATCTTTGCTCATCGGTAGAATGAGGTTTGAAAGCCGGAAGCTGGTAAAGGGACACATTTAGAAAGATTTTCAAAAATAAAAACCATGAACTAATTTTTCCTATCATTTTAACAATTATATCAGGAGTATGCTTTTTATGGAGATGGCATTTTGGATTATTCCAAATATCTGTATATATATCTGCTTTAATATATATATATATATATATATATATCTATATGTGTATATATATCTGCTTTAAGTAGTTCTTTGGACTTAGTACATACGTCCACTTTAATCACAATCTAATGGCTTAGTAGTAGCAGCCATCAGCTTGTGCAGGTTTTCTTCAGCCAGCTCCCGGCTTCAAAGTGAAAGTGATACAGCAGCTGTATAGCCGGCAATCATTTTCACAGAGCAGGTGGGGCGGTGCCGCCCACCTGCGGCGGCACCCCCATCCTCTGTGGTTCCTGAGCTCTCCCGCTCTTACCGAGAGCTGGGGACCACAACCGCCAGCTTCAGGGTGGAGAGCCGTGTGAGACCGAGGATATGGATGTCTCGATATCACATGTAAACAAAGAAACTGGAAGCCACAACGGTTTCATCACTTTCGGGTTCAGATCCACCATTTCCTGATCAGTACAACCAGGGAACGCATTTAACCAAGCCGATCTGTGCTGGGTTAGATGGTGTGAAGGGCATGGGAGACATTGGGGTTTATTAGACCACTAATTTCTCCAAAAAGAGTACCTGTCACTTGCCCAATGCTATCACATGGGTTTTTTTTTTAACTCCTTATTATAGCACTCAAGTAAAAATTTATAAATCAAATCAAACAAAAAAGTTTAAAAAATATATAATTCAAATGTATACTTTTTTTAAACAATTGCAGTAACTCCAAATCATCACGCACACATGTGCAAATGCACACCAGGGTGCGCACGTGTATGTAAACCACAGTTGCACCATAAGTGTGGCATATCGCCACGAACATCAAAGTCAGAGCAAAAATTCTAGCACAAGAGCTCCTGAGTAACTCTAAACTGATGAGCTGTAATGGCTTTTAGAATGTCACCTATAGAGATTTTTAAGTACTGTAGTTTTTTGCGATATCACGGGCGCATATCATTTTAAAGTTTGGTTTCTATTTACTTGGCACAACCATCTTTTTTTTGTTTGACCAAAAATGGCTATTGTGTGTGTTTGCACTAAAATGTATTTTATTATAGTTTTCCTGAACATTTGCATTTAATAAACAATTACGCAAATATCATGTGACATAAAAATTTGTAGTTATCATCTGTTTTTATTCTATGGGGCCTCTGCTTTCAGAAAATACATCATGTTCTGATGCCGCGTACACACGAGCAAGTTTTCTGTCTGAAAAATCATGGATGGTTTTTCCGACGGGATTCCGCTCAAGCTTGCCTTGCATACACACGGCCACACAAAAGTTCGCTGAACTTACAACCGTCAAGCACCCGGTGATGTACAACACTACGACAAGCCGAGAAAATGAAGTTCGATGCTTCCGAGCATGCGTCAAATTGTTTCCGAGCAATGTGTAGGAATTTTGCGCGTCGGAATGTGTACAGACGAACGGGATTTCGGATAGGAACTTTTTCCGACTGAAAAATAGAGAAGCTGCTCTCAATCTTTTGCTGGATGGAATTCGGCCGGCAAAAGTCCGATGGAGCATACACACAGTCGCATTTTCCGACCAAAAGCTCTCATCGGTCTTTTGCTGGCCGAAATTCCAATCGTGTGCACGCGGCATGAGAGTTTAAGACTTTTACATGTGTGCAAAAAGTGAAAAAATGTACTCTAGAGGCAAACTGTTTAATAGGTAATACTGGGACTGTTGAGTGACTGACTAGGTAACTCATTGCTGTACTGATCAAATTAGCAAAATCTGTTTTATTGGAAGCAAAGAAATTTTGCAGCCAGTGACTAGGTCTTTCAAAGTAGTCAATGGAGTAACTTTTGACTTTTCTGTTTTTTTAACTATAATATATTACAGTTGAAGATGTACCTGTAATGGACACAACTCAGATGGTGCTTGATGAAGCTGTAACGGTCTGTGCTGGTTTTACTCTTACCAAACTGTGCCTCTTCTGACTGAGAACCAGCCATTACCAGGTTGGCAGTCACCTCGTTAGGGCCGAGCTCTAGACCAGCTTTCCAGTCATTCTTCACATCAGATGCAGATTCCTCAGCCAGCGACATAGAAGATTGGGAGAGCTCACTGTTGATCTTTTTAGAGCACAATGTCTGGGGCCTCCAGTCCACCATTGCAAGGGGCAGCTTTTGCCAAGCCATGTCCATATATGGGTTGTGACAGACAGTGCAGTTTTTGTCCTCTGTAGAAAACATCTGGAGATTTAGCAGGTGAGCCCTGGTCTGCTTCATGGTCACAATATCAAAACCTTGACCAAGAAGATTGTGCCCTGGGACAAAATCAAGTTCATTGCATTCTGGTTTCTTGGCAGGTCGGCAGGAATAGGTGGGTGGGGGGTGAGTTTGGCAGGAGGCAGAAGTGGCAAAGCTAAGTGAAATCAAGATGAGCCACATATTCAGTTGCGTGGAATTTAAACCCTGCAGAAAAGAGTTAAAAACAAGACCAAACTAAGATTCCCTATTGATAATGCTCTTTATGATTTACTATACATTATTATTTAGCATTTTTTTTGTGTCATCCGAACAAATCAACATACAAAATATCATACAAAATAAAGGGCACATTCATTGTACTTCCAATAGTAACTCAAACACAGATTGGATTGTATCTCTCTCTGTCCTTGCACAGAAAAAAAAGTACGTGTTAGGAAAATAAATGAATTAAATAATAATAATAATAATAATAATAATAATAATAATAAAATACAAAAAATACCTGGCTCAAGGTTTGATCCAGGTCAGTGCCAATATTAGTGTTTGGGTCAAGGTCAGGGCCAAAGGTAAGTATTTTTTGGGGGGGGGCAGAATTCTTTTTTTAAATTAATATCAGTGTCCGTTAGTGTCAGTGTGTTTTAGGTAGGATAAAAAAGCAAAATGTGCACTATTGTTTCTGGGCTGTACTACGGGTACAAATAACAACTAAGATACACATATGTGGTATCGCTATAATTGTCAGGAACAGAAGAATTTATTTTGGGTTGTTCTTTCGTGGTAGGTTATGGTAGTACCAAGAAATATACAGCTAAATTTAAATTAAATGATTTTTTTTCTATTTTGGGCCAGATTTACTTTAAAATAATAATAAAAAAAAACAATCCATTACCATTTACCGCCAAATAAAAGCCCAATGTGTCCTGAAAAAAAAAAAAAAAGTGGTATAATCCACCTGGATGCACAAAGTAGTTGTGAAGATATGTACGGTTTTACTAACACATGCCAAAGTCACAAAACTGGGCTTAGGCATCTAGATTTGTGTTACCCTTAGGCGCGTAGGGGTTAAATGGACTACAGAAAATCATTTGAGATTAAAGGACATATTAAAGGACAGTGAGATGTATTCCTCACAGGAACTGAAAGCAAAGTGGGGCATGTTTAGCTTGGAATCATGGGAATATAGGCAACTACAACATTTCTGGAGGAACTTACCAAAACTGCCTTGTTCAGTAAAATAATTAAATGTAACAGAATGGCTTCTGGGTTTTGGGAATACCCCTAAACATTGTATCTCCTATAAGGGCTTTTTCACCTCATATCAGCCCTTTCCCACATAAATGGATATAAGTCGCCCTTTTTGGCATTTTGTTACAGGGTAAAGCTTTGAATTGATATTTCTGGCATGTTTCGTCCTCTTCATTTTTCAATGCAACAAGCTCTTGAATATGTTCTATTATTATCCCCCAGGTGTTTTTTACCTTCTAAATAATATTATGTCTGCTCACCATATGGTTGTTGCCAATCCTTGGTGTGCAATCGTCCTAGGTAATTATTACTTTTCAGTAGCAAGGAGGCTTATTACATTGCAATATGTTGTGATTGGTACATTTGTTGTACCAACAATGATTTTTATTTTTGAATATTATTTTATTTATCAGACCTCCATGCTGGAAATCTCTTAATAACTGGGAATCTCTTAATAATCTCTTAACCAACAATGGGGCATAATTCCTGCCACAGACACCAACAATGGGGCATAATTACTGCCACCGACACCAACAATAGGGCATAATTACTGCCACCGACACCAACAATGGGGCATAATTCCTGCCACCGACACCAACAATGGGGCATAATTCCTGCCACCGACACCAACAATGAGGCATAATTCCTGCCACCGATACCAACAATGGGGCATAATTCCTGCCACTGACACCAACAATGAGGCATAATTCCTGCCACCGACACCAACAATTGGGCATAATTCCTGCCACTGACACCAACAATGGGGCATAATTCCTGCCACTGACACCAACAATGGGGCATAATTCCTGCCACTGACACCAACAATGGGGCATAATTCCTGCCATTGACACCAACAATGGGGCATAATTCCTGCCACTGACACCAACAATGGGGCATAATTCCTGCCACTGACACCAACAATGGGGCATAATTCCTGCCATTGACACCAACAATGGGGCATAATTCCTGCCACTGACACCAACAATGGGGCATAATTACTGCCACTGACACCAACAATGGGGCATAATTCCTGCCACTGACACCAACAATGGGGCATAATTCCTGCCACTGACACCAACAATGAGGCATAATTGCTGCCACTGACACCAACAATAGGGCATAATTCCTGCCATTGACACCAACAATGGGGCATAATTCCTGCCACTGACACCAACAATGAGGCATAATTGCTGCCACTGACACCAACAATAGGGCATAATTCCTGCCATTGACACCAACAATGGGGCATAATTCCCGCCACCGACACCAACAATGGGGCATAATTCCTGCCGCTGACGCCAACAATGGGGCATAATTCCTGACACCGACACCAACAATGGGGCATAATTCCTGCCACTGACACCAACAATTGGGCATAATTCCTGCCACTGACACAAACAATGGGTCACCAATCTTGCCACTGACACCAACAATGAGACATAGTTCCTTCCACTGGCAACAAAAATAGGGCACTATTCCACCCAGTGAGACAAACAAGTTCTCCCCCTAATACCAAAGATTGGGCATTGTTTACTCCCACTGGTCACAGTCCAGTCCGTCTAAAGTCTGAAGGACAGTAAACTGGCCCTTTCTTTAGAAAGTTTGGAGATACAACAAAGGGGGGATTTACACTATAAAAATATGAAACACAAGTCCATATGAGAAATACCTTGTTTGTCTACCCTTTTGTGTCATGTCTATGTGTGAGAATATAGAGATGTATTAATGATAAACTGGGGGGTATTTAATAAAACTGGAGAGTGCAAAATCTGGTGCAGCTCTGCAAATTAACCAATTTTCCAGGTTTATCAAAGCCTTTTTTCCAAGTTTATCAAAGCCAATTTTCAATTTCCAATTTTTATCAAAGCCAATTTTCCAAGTTTATCAAAGGTTTATCAAAGCCCCATTGTTGGTGTCGGTGGCAGGAATTATGCCCCATTGTTGGTGTCAGTGGCAGGAATTATGCCTCATTGTTGGTGTCAGTGGCAGGAACAAGCTAAATGGCTACCGTGCACAGCAGAACCAGATTCTGAGTGCACCAGTTTTAGTAAATCAACCCCATTGATATAATAATGACAATAATACTAATCATCAGGCAATCATTTATGTAATGGTATGTGTAAAAACAATACAAATTTGAAAATGACATACAATAAAATCCAAAAATACCCAATAGAGATGAAAACCCCAAAACGACACCCGAGAAACAAAAGCCTGTTTAATACGGGAAATCTTGCAGCATAAATGAACAATTTAAAAAAAAAAAGATCCTACTAACATCAATTTTTTTTAAAAAATCAAATAATAAAACACCAAAAATACCACATTCAGAGACAAAAGACCATTTTAAAAGAAAATTGCTATGGATGATACAGCAGCTAATAGTAACCGCTGACCTCAAAAAATAAAAAATAAAAAATAAATGACAAAAAGCCTATAATAGTATGGGATATAAAGGGCAGTAAAGGGGTTGGTTGCCCAAAGAGCTAGCAATCAGAATTAAAGTACAGTTTCCTAACAGCCCCTAATCTGTCCCTATGCAGTTTGTCAGCTTTGCCTATTCTTTCCCTGTAACAGCTTCCAATACAAGGACACTATGGTGGCTCTGTGCTCCCTTTTATAGTGGGGGGCTGGTACATAACAGAACCCCCGTTATTGGTCCGTATGAGCCTACCAGCCATAGTTCTGTGTCCTTTGCAGTGCATTAGGTTACAAGAAATGTGATTGGCTGAATTAGAGCATTGCTCTGCCGAGAAAACAAACCTTGAACCTCAACTCATGGCAGAACTAAACCCGAAACTCATCCCTAATGGTCACTAATAGGTGTGAATAGGAGGACAGAAGGACTTACCCAGAGTGAAGGTTCTGGATGTCCTCTGGAGGTTCTCTGATGTGATCTCAGTGATGAGCACACTGACACTGAAGGACTGGAGGAGTCTGGATGTGTTATATGTGAGTGTTGGGGGGGGGGGGGGGTCACATCTTCTCACATTGTGTAATAAGGAACAAATCATCTGACAGTCCCACTGAGAAAACCCACCACAGATCTACACCCTTCTCTACTGCAAAACCTCCAACACCCAGCCAAGGCTGCTAAAGATCAATTTTTAGTACCTATTCTTATTTTGTATGTATGGACTCTGCAAAGTGCCACTTCTTTTGCCCTTTGTGCTGCATTAGTGGCACTAATGTCAGTGTGTTTAGGGATGGGGCATACACCTCCCAGTTCGGTTCACACCAGAACATCTCGACCAAGCAAAAAGTTCTAGCGAACATGCAAACCCTATTAAAGTCTATGGTACATGAACATGAAAAATCAAAAGTCCTAATTTTAAAGGCTTTTTATGCAAGTTGTTGCCATAAAAAGTGTTTGGGGACCTGGGTCCTGCCCTGGGGGACATGTATCAATGCAAAAAAAAGTTTTTAAAACAATCAGTTTTTTTCAGGAGCAGTGATTTTAATGATGCTTAAAGTGAAACAATAAAAATTAAATATTCATTTAAATATTGTGCCTGTAGGGGTCCCCTGTAAAGTGGCACATCTGTGCAATGCATAGAACATGCCGCAGCAATAATGACATTTCTAAAGGAAAACATGTCATGAAAACTTGCTTGAGGCTGTAATGTATTGCTGGCTCTCAGCAATACAGGTTTAAAAAAAAATTTAAAAAAGGTCCATACCAGGCCCTTCAGGTCTGATATGGATTTTAAGGGGAACCTTACCCCAAAATGCAAAAAAAACTGCATGGGGGGTTCCCCCCTCAAAATCCATACCAGACCCTTATCCGAGCATGTAGCCTGGCAGGTCAGGGAAAATGGGGGGCGAGCGAGCGCCTCCCCCTCCTGAACCATACCAGGCCACATGCCCTCAACATGGGGAGGGTGCATTCGGGACAAGGGCCTCTTCCTGACAACCCTGGGCTGTGGTTGTCGGGGTCTGTGGGTGAGGAGTAGGGATGGGCTGTTCGATTAGGTCGAACATGAGTTCGACTCAAACATTGGCTGTTCGCCCGTTCGCCGAATAGCAAACAATTTGGAGTGTTCGCTGCAAATTCGAAAGCTGCGGAACACCCTTCAAAAGTCTATGGGAGAAATCAAAAGTGCTCATTTTAAGGGTTAATATGTAAGTTATTGTCATAAAAAGTGTTTGGGGACCTGGGTCCTGCCCCAGGGGACATGGATCAATGCAAAAAAAGTTTTAAAAACGGACATTTTTTCGGGAGCAGTGATTTTAATAATGCTTAAAGTGAAACAATAAAAGTGAAATATTCCTTTAAATTTCGTACCTGGGGGGTGTCTATAGTATGCCTGTTAAGAGGCGCATGTTTCCCGTGTTTTTCAACAGTCCGAAAGCAAAATGACATTTCTAGGAAAAGAAAGTCATTTAAAAGTAGTAGCGGTAGCGCCGGCAGCTATAATGAATTGTCGGGTCTCTGCAATACTCATAAAAGTCATTGAAAAAAACGCCCTGGGTTCACAGTGCATTACCAGGCCCTTTGGGTCTGGTATGAATATTAAGGGGAACCCCGAACCAAAATAAAAAAAAAAAATGTGTGGGGGTCCCCCCAAATTCCATGCCAGGTCCTTCAGATCTGATATGGATATAAAGGGGAACCCCATGCCAAATTTTTTTTTAAAAAATGGCGTGGAGGTCCCCCTCAAAATCCATACCAGACCCTTCAGGTCTGGTAAGGATTTTAAGGGGAACCCCGCGCCAAAATTAAAAAAAAAAATGGCGTATGGGTCCCCCTAAAAATCCATACCGGACCCTTGTCTGAGCACGCAATCTGGCAGGCTGCAGGAAAAGAGGGGGGGACGAGAGAGCACCCCCCCTCTTGAACCGTACCAGGCCACATGCCCTTAACATGGGGAGGATATCCCCATGTTGATGGGGACAAGGGCCTCATCCCCACAACCCCCGGGCAAGGTATGCGGGCGGGAGGCTTATCGAAATCTGGAAGCCCCCTTTAACAAGGAGACCCCCAGATCCCCCCCCCCGTGTGAAATGGTAATGGGGTACAAATGTACCCCTACCATTTCACAAAAAGTGTCAAAAATGTTAAAAAAGACAAGAGACGGTTTTTGACAATTCCTTTATTAATGTCTTCTTCTCTCCCCGCTTCTTCTTCCATCTTCTTATGGTCTTTATTCGGTTTTCTTCCTCCATCTTGTTCTTCCCCCGCTTCTTCCTTTTCTTCTTCCGATCCTCTGCTTCTTCTTTCGGTATTCTCATCCACATCTTCCTCCGGCTTCTTCTTCCCCGCTTTGTTTTTCAGATGATCCACATCCATGGGAGGTTCCCGCTGTGTGACACTTCTGACAGTTCTTATATAACTGAGGGTGGGGCCACCCGGTGACCCCGCCCCCCTCTGACGCACGGGGACTTCACGGGGACTTCCCTATGGTTTTCCCCATGTTTTCAGAAGGGGCGGGGTCACCCGTTAGGTAACGGGTGACCCCGCCCCCTCTGACATCAAGGGATGTTTACATTACAGTTAAAAAAAGAATTAACAATAATTTTTTTTTTTTTTTTAAGTGCCCATGTCCCTGTGTGCTCGCACGCAGAAGCAAACACATACGTAAATCCCACCCACGTATTTAAACGGTGTTCAGACCACACATATGAGGTATCGCCAAGAACGTTAGAGCGAGAGCAACAATTCTAGCCCTAGACCTCCTCTGTAACTCAAAACATGTAACCAGTAAAAAATTTTAAAGCGTCGCCCATGAGGATTTTTAACTGCTGAAGTTTGGCGTCATTCCACGAGCATGTGCAATTTTGAAGCGTAACATGTTAGGTATCTATTTACTCACGCAACTTCATCTTTCACAATATGCAAAAAAATTGGCTAACTTTAATTTTTTTTTTTTTAAAGCATGAAATAGTTTTTTTTCCCAAAAAATTGGAAATTTTTTTCGAAAAATTGCTGCGCAAAAACCGTGCAAATTAAAAGTTGCAACGACCGCCATTGTATTCTCTAGGGTCTCTGCTAAAAAAAACATACATAATGTTTGGGGGTTCTATGTAATTTTCTAGCAAAAAAATGAGGATTTTTACATGTAGGAGCGAAGTGCCAGAATTGGCCTGGATGGGAAGTGGTTAAAGGAGAAGTCCATCCTGAGTTTGTTTGGCTGGATTTCTCATATTGGTCACAGGAGTGCAATTCATTTTGCACTCCTGTGACCATTTTCAGCAGAGAGCGGTCTGAAGTCCGCTCTTTGCTAATGTCACTGTCATTAGTCTAGGCACCGCGTCATCCCGACAATGAAGTTTGGATCCACCAGGTACCTGGACTGACACCCATTTCAGCCTCTCAGTGAGCTGCTCTCCGCCCACCACAGTTCAGTGCTCCAGTGAGTGGGGGGGGGGCAGAGTGGAGGGATGCTGATTGACAGTCAGCCGCTCTCCGCTCGGGGAGGAGTGAGAATCGAGGCATCGGTGGTATTCGATGGCTCGGTTCTCAGTGCAGAGGCGGTGTGGGACAGATGCAGCATCGGACCCATACTGCATCTACCTAGGCAAGTATATATGGGGGAAAAAAACAAAAAAACCCTACTTCTCTTTTGATGTACACTATACACGGCCACCATGTAAGCAGCCTTATATAGTGTGGGGCATTGACTGAGCCATGACTGGCCAAAGGCACCCAGATTTTGGCCAATGATGGCTCTCACAGCACAGTGTGCTGTGATTGGCCAAAGCATACAGGTCAGGTGCATGCTTTGGCCAATCAGCAGCTTTTAATGCACTGCAATCTTGCAGTGCATTATGGGGCGCTCGTCGGCGCCCGCGAGTGCCCCATATGTTAGTTTGTTCTATGAACAAACGAACAGCCGATGTTCAACTCGAACTTATGTTCGATTCGAACATCAAGCCCATCACTATCAGTGTTTATAAACCCCTTCATGCTGCAGCATAAAGGGGTTCATTAACACTGATGGTGCCCAGTGTTAATGTAGTCGACTAAAATGACTAAAACATTTTAGTCGACTAAATGAATACTATTTTAGTCAACTAATAAAACAATTGAGATGTCTAAAATACGACTAAAACTAAAATGGCATTTTAGTCAAAAGACTAAAATGGGAATAAAACTAAAATGGCATTTTAGTCAAAAGACTTAAGGCCCATACACACGATAGGACTTTTTGACAACAAACATGCAAATGACCTGTTTTAAGGCAACATCCGACCGTGTGTACGCTCCATCGGACAAACTTTTTCGGTTTTCATCGGACAAATGTTGGCTGTGCGAACAGACAAACTTTCCTGCAACAAAAGTCCTACGTCAGCTAGTCCAAGTGTGTGTACACAAATCCATCGGACTTTAGTCCAAAGTACAAACACGCATTCTCAGAACCAATGCAAAAGATCAAACAATACAGAAGTTGACTAAAGGGTGGCGGTAAAGAGCTGAAAAACCACGTGATTTGGTGAAAGTTGGCTGAAAAAGTTCTGCCGTGTGTATACATACCAAGTTCACGTCCAACGCCCCTTGGACAGAAATCCACGTAAAAGTTTGTTTGAAGTCCGGTCGTGTGTACAAGGCTTTAGACTAAAACTGAATTAAAATTGGACTTCAAAATTAACACTGGTCTGTAGTGCATGTTCATATCTCAATACCATAAATAATAACATATTCGATTTTTCCCTCCAGCAGTATATAATGAGTTTGGAAATTCTAGAGAAATGTTAACTAATGCATTACAATTGAATTACACCCATTAGATTTTAGTCGACTAAAATGTACTGGAGATTTAGTCGACTAAATACGACTAAAACTAAAACATTTGCAGAAGACTAAAATGAGACTAAAACTAAATCGAAATTTGCTGCCAAGATGAACACTGATGGTGCCACTGCCATTAATGCAGCACAAAGGGGTTAATGAATTGCCACTGGTCAGTATTGCATCAGTGACCAGTGTCAGTACATCAACCCCTTCCATGCTGCATATTACAGAACCTTAGGTAAGGTTATAAGTAGGGATGAGCTTCGAGTTCGAGTCGAACTCATGTTCGACTCGAACATTGGCTGTTCGCAAGTTTGCCGAACAGCGAACAATTTGGGGTGTTCGCGGCAAATTCGAATGCCGCGGAACACCCTTTAAAAGTCTATGGGAGAAATCAAAAGTGCTAATTTTAAAGGCTTATATGCAAGTTATTGTCATAAAAAGTGTTTGGGGACCTGGGTCCTGCCCCAGGGGACATGGATCAATGCAAAAAAAAGTTTTAAAAACAGCCGTTTTTTCAGGAGCAGTGATTATAATAATGCTTAAAGTCAAACAATAAAAGTGTAATATCCCTTTAAATTTCGTACCTGGGGGGTGTCTATAGTATGCCTGTAAAGGGGCGCATGTTTCCTGTGTTTAGAACAGTCTGACAGCAAAATGACATTTCGAAGGAAAAAAAGCCATTTAAAACTACCCGCGGCTATTGCATTGCCGACAATACACATAGAAGTTCATTGATAAAAACGGCATGGGAATTCCCCACAGGGCAACCCCGAACCAAAATTTAAAAAAAAAAAATGACGTGGGAGACCCCCTAAATTCCATACCAGGCCCTTCAGGTCTGGTATGGATATTAAGGGGAACCCAGGCCAAAATTTAAAAAAAAAATGACGTGGGGTTTCCCCTAATTTCCATACCAGACCCTTCAGGTCTGGTATGGATTTTAAGGGGAATCCCGCGCCAAAAAAAAAAAAAATGGCGTGGGGTCCCCCCAAAAATCCATACCAGACCCTTATCCGAGCACGCAACCTGGCAGGCCGCAGGAAAAGAGGGGGGGACGAGAGTGCGGCCCCCCCCTCCTGAACCGTACCAGGCCACATGCTCTCAACATTGGGAGGGTGCTTTGGGGTAGCCCCCCAAAACACCTTGTCCCCATGTTGATGAGGACAAGGGCCTCATCCCCACAACCCTGGCCGGTGGTTGTGGGGGTCTGAGGGCGGGGGGCTTATCGGAATCTGGAAGCCCCCTTTAACAAGGGGACCCCCAGATCCCGGCCCCCCCCCTGTGTGAAATGGTAAGGGGGTACTTACCCCTACCATTTCACTAAAAAACTGTCAAAAATGTTAAAAATGACAAGAGACAGTTTTTGACAATTCCTTTATTTAAATGCTTCTTCTTTCTTCCTTCATCTTCTTCTGGTTCTTCTGGTTCTTCCTCCGGCGTTCTCGTCCATCATCTCCTCTGCGGCGTCTTCTATCTTCTTCTCCTCGGGCCGCTCCGCACCCATGGCATGAGGGGAAGCTCCCGCTCTTCTCTTCATCTTCTTCTTCATCCTCTTCTCTTCTTTTCTTCTTCATTTTCTTCTCCGGGCCGCTCCACGTCCATGCTGCCATGGAGGGAGGCTCCCGCTGTGTGACGGCGTCTCTTCGTCTGACGGCTCTTAAATAACGGGGGGCGGGGCCACCCGGTGACCCCGCCCCCCTCTGACGCACGGTGACTTGACGGGACTTCCCTGTGACGTCACGGGGAATGCCACAGGGAAGTCCCGTCATGTCCCGTGCGTCAGAGGGGGCGGGGTCACCGGGTGGCCCCGCCCCCCGTTATTTAAGAGCCATCAGACGAAGAGACGCCGTCACACAGCGGGAGCCTCCCTCCATGGCAGCATGGACGCGGAGCGGCCCGGAGAAGAAAATGAAGAAGAGAAGAAGAAAGAAGAGAAGAGGATGAAGAAGAAGATGAAGAGAAGAGCGGGAGCCTCCCCCCCATGCCATGGGTGCGGAGCGGCCCGAGGAGAAGAAGATAGAAGACGCCGCGGAGGAGATGCTGGACGAGAACGCCGGAGGAAGAACCAGAAGAGCCAGAAGAACCAGAAGAAGATAAAGGACGAAAGAAGAAGCATTTAAATAAAGGAATTGTCAAAAACTGTCTCTTGTCATTTTTAACATTTTTGACAGTTTTTTAGTGAAATGGTAGGGGTAAGTACCCCCTTACCATTTCACACGGGGGGGGGGCTGGGATCTGGGGGTCCCCTTGTAAAAGGTGGCTTCCAGATTCCGATAAGCCCCCTGCCCACAGACCCCCACAACCACCGGCCAGGGTTGTGGGGATGAGGCCCTTGTCCTCATCAACATGGGGACAAGGTGTTTTGGGGGGCTACCCCAAAGCACCCTCCCAATGTTGAGGGCATGTGGCCTGGTACGGTTCAGGAGGGGGGGGGCCGCACTCTCGTCCCCCCCTCTTTTCCTGCAGCCTGCCAGGTTGCGTGCTCGGATAAGGGTCTGGTATGGATTTTTGGGGGGACCCCACGCCGTTTTTTTTTTTTTTTTGGCGTGGGGTTCCCCTTAAAATCCATACCAGACCTGAAGGGTCTGGTATGAAATTTATGGGGAACCAACGTCATTTTTTTTTTTAATTTTGGCCGGGGTTCCCCTTAATATCCATACCAGACCTAAAGGGCCTTGTATGGAATTTAGGGGGACTCCCACATCATTTTTTTTTTTAAATTTTGGTTTGGGGTTTCCCTGTGGGGAATTCCCATGCCGTTTTTATCAATGAACTTCTATGTGTATTGTCGGCAATGCAATAGCTGCGGGTAGTTTTAAATGTTTTTTCCTTCGAAATGTCATTTTGCTGTCAGATTGCTCTAAACACAGGAAACATGCGCCCCTTTACAGGCATACTATAGACACCCCCCAGGTATGAAATTTAAAGGGATATTACACTTTTATTGTTTGGCTTTAAGCATTATTAAAATCACTGCTCCTGAAAAAACGGCCGTTTTTAAAACTTTTTTTTGCATTGATCCATGTCCCCTGGGGCAGGACCCGGGTCCCCAAACACTTTTTATGACAATAACTTGCATATTAGCCTTTAAAATTAGCACTTTTGATTATTCATGTTCGTGTCCCATAGACTTTAACGGTGTTCGAGCGAACTTTTTTCCTGTTCGCATGTTCTGGTGCGAACCGAACAGGGGGGTGTTCGGCTCATCCCTAGTTATAAGCCGCTCTGCTCACTCACTTGCAGTGCACATGGGTTCTGGCTACTCGCAGGTCGTATGAGCAGCACTATTTTTTTCTGTTCAATCCCGTGCTCCCAGCCTCTGAATCATGACATCATGCCAGCCGGGAAGCTCCTATCAGGCGGAGATCACTCCACCTCACAGGGGAGTGACTGAAAGACTTGTGCTGGCTGGATGCAGAAACGCACTGGGCACACTCGCACCGCTCCGCTCAGGGGCGGATACAGAGTCTCCTCTCGGGAGGGGCACTGCCATAAAATACATTTTTTGGGGGGCAATTTATCAGGGAAATGGCTGGTGTTGGCGCTTCAATCATCCCGGCACCATGATTGGTATGGTGTCAGGGTGATTGAAGTGCATTATTTCTATTATCACATTGCTATATAAAAAGAAATAGTTCAACTCACCATAATGCAGAATCATTGGGAGCCCGGAACCTGTAACTTGCCACGTTGCCTGTCACCAGATGCGGATTGTCACTTGCCACGTCGCCTGTTACCAGATGCGGATTGTCACTTGCCACGTCACCTGCCACCAGATGTGGATTGTCACTTGCCACGTCGCCTATCACCAGATGCGGATTGTCACTTGCCACGTCGCCTGTCACTAGATGCGGATTGTCACTTGCCACGTCACCTGTCACCAGATGCGGATTATCACTTGCCAAGTCACCTGTCACCAGATGCGGATTGTCACTTGCCACGTCGCCTGTCACTAGATGCGAATTGTCACTTGCCACATCGCCTGTCACTAGATGTGGATTGTCAATTGCCACGCCGCCTGTCACCAGATGTGGATTGTCACTTGCCACGTCGCCTGTCACTAGATGCGGATTGTCACTTGCCATGTCACCTGCCACACATTGTGAATTGTCACTTGCCACATCGCCTGTCACCAGATGCGGATTGTCACTTGCCACGTCGCCTGTCACTAGATGTGGATTGTCACTTGCCACGTCGCCTGTCACTAGATGCGAATTGTCACTTGCCACGTCGCCTGTTACTAGATGCGGATTGTCACTTGCCATGTCACCTGCCACAGGTTGTGAATTGTCACTTGCCACGTCGCCTGTCACCAGATGCGGATTGTCACTTGCCACGTTGCCTGTCACCAGATGCAGATTGTCACCTGCCACACGTTGCAGATTGTCACTTGCCACGTCGCCTGTCCCCAGATGCAGATTGTCACTTGCCAAGTCACCTGCCACACATTGCGGATTGTCATTTGCCATGTCACCTGCCACATGTTGCAGATTGTCATTTTCCACATCACCTGCCACACATTGCGGATTGTCATTTGCTGTGTCACTTTCCTGCTAAGGTGGTCTCTTGCAAGTGAGGCAGCAGAGAGATGATGTCAGTGAGGGCAAAACTGCACTGCAAGGATGCAGGGTGGGCGCCGGGTGGTGAGAGATGATGTTATCTCTCTGCTCCCTCGCCAACTGGTTCCCTGATTGGCCAGCTGTCCGCTCACCCACGAGCCGCCCATCTGCTCGCCCACTCTCTCACCAACCGAGCCGCCTGACAGCCCAGCCCGCCCACAGAGCCGCCTGCTCTCTCACCCGCGGAGCCGCCCGCTCTCTCATCCACGGAGCAGCCCACCCACTCACTCACCCGCATTCTCGGGGGGGGATTCCCACTCCCCCCCCCCCGATCCGCTGCAGCTCTGTGTAGTGGTGGCCCCCTTGTTACCCTTTGGGCGGGTGTCACCCGGGTGCGGTCTACACCCCCACACTCCCATAGCGACACCACTGCTTCTTTGTCCTGTATGCTCAGTGTAGTTCTCAGTATCTGTTCTTATTCTGTATGTATGGACTCTGCACAGTACTACTTCTCTTGTCCTGTATGCCGGGTGTAATTCTCAATATCTGTTCTTATTCTGTATGTATGGACTCTGCACAGTACCACTTCTCTTGTCCTGTATGTCGGGTGTAATTCTCAGTATCTGTTCTTATTCTGTATGTATGGACTCTGCACAGTACCACTTCTCTTGTCCTGTATGTCGGGTGTAATTCTCAGTATCTATTCTTATTCTGTATGTATGGACTCTGCACAGTACCACTTCTCTTGTCCTGTATGTCGGGTGTAATTCTCAATATCTGTTCTTATTCTGTATGTATGGACTCTGCACAGTACCACTTCTCTTGTCCTGTATGTCGGGTGTAATTCTCAGTATCTGTTCTTATTCTGTATGTATGGGCTCTGCACAGTACTACTTCTCTTGTCCTGTATGTCGGGTGTAATTCTCAGTATCTGTTCTTATTCTGTATGTATGGGCTCTGCACAGTACCACTTCTCTTGTCCTATATACTGGATGTCATTCTCAGTATCTGTTCTTATTCTGTGTGTGAGCACATAGGTGCAATGTGTTAAATTATGTAAAAACCATATTATGGCCACTAGATGGCGCTCCATCTACATAGGTCTTTATAGCAAAAGATAGGATGTAACAATTCTCGAGAAAGTGAAAGGGAATTAGAAATGAAAGTAACCATTTGTTATTGTTCTCTAGAATTGCTGCATTGGAGGTTATTTATGAAAAGCAAATCCACTTTGCACTACATGTGCACTTTCAAGTGCAATCGCTGTAGATCTGAGGGGGACATCCAAGGAAAATAAAAAATAGCATTTGAGCTTGCACATGATTGGATGATAAAATCAGCAGAGCTTCCCCTCATTTCAGATCTTCCCCTCAGATCTAGTAGTGCAAAGTGGATTTTCCTTTCATAAATAACCCCCATTGCAGTGGTGGTGTGTCCATAAAGGGCACAGGAGTGCCGCCCCCCTCTCTCCTGCACCTGTCTATCACCAATAGATAGATTCATGCATTGCGTGAATCTATCTATTGTCGCCGGTTCCACCCCCTATTCAGGTGTCTGGCCCCTTGTTGAGCACCGGCATCTGAATTACAGCAGCGTATTTTTTGGAAGCGCCTGATTAGAGCCACAGGCTCCAATAGGCTTCCAAATTGGTAAACAGCGGGCGCAATGCTGTGCGTTCGCTGTTTACTTAGTGTTGTGTTAGGGAAGTGAATACATCGCTTCCCTAACACTGATCCATCCAGCCGATCAGGATGCTTGGGTCTGGTTACCCTGTCACCTGATTGGCTGAAGCGACAGGTACTGTGATTGGACTATTTGATTCATAGCAGAGGACGGGAAAAGGATGGGAGAAGACATGAGGACTCGGAGCGTGGAGGACAGCGCCGAGACAGGTAAGTGCCGGGCGGGGGGGAGCACACTAGCGGCAATTGATGGGCACACTGACAGCAATTGATGGGCACAGTGGCTGCAATTGATGGGCACACTGGCAGCAATTGATGGGGCACACTGGCAGCAATTGATGGGGCACACTGGCAGCAATTTATGGAGCACACTGGCAGCAATTGATGGGTACAGTAGCTGCGTTTGATGGCACAGTGGTGGCAATATATGAGTATAGCGGCTGCGTTTGATGGGCAAAGTGGCTGCGCTTGATGGTTTTTTTTTCAGTTTGTTTGCGTCCCCCCAAAAATTTTAAAAACCAGCCGTCACAGCCCCATTGTATCTCTTGTTACAATGATGCCTGTCTGTGTGCTCCGTCTGTAAAGGGGATATGGAGGCAGAAAGATGAAACAAGTCAACAGCCACATTGAAACCAGTGAGCCCCCGGGAACCATCCAAGTGAGTGAGCACTGACTAGACTCTGCCTCCTTCTCTTAGGTTGCCCCCTTTTTCTCTCTCCCTGCTCCCTTCTCTCTCCCCCTGCACCCGCTTGGGTGTCCCCCTCAGATCTACAGCGATTGCACTTGAAAGTGCACATGTAGTGCAAAGTGGATTTGCTTTTCATAAATAACCTCCAATGCAGCAATTCTAGAGAACAATAACAAATGGTTACTTTCATTTCTAATTCCCTTTCACTTTCTCGAGAATTGTTACATCCTATCTTTTGCTATAAAGACCTATGTAGATGGAGCGCCATCTAGTGGCCATAATATGGTTTTTACATAATTTAACACATTGCACCTATGTGCTCACACACAGAATAAGAACAGATACTGAGAATGACATCCAGTATATAGGACAAGAGAAGTGGTACTGTGCAGAGTCCATACATACAGAATAAGAACAGATACTGAGAATTACACCCGACATACAGGACAAGAGAAGTGGTACTGTGCAGAGCCCATACATACAGAATAAGAACAGATACTGAGAATTACACCCGACATACAGGACAAGAGAAGTAGTACTGTGCAGAGCCCATACATACAGAATAAGAACAGATACTGAGAATTACACCCGACATACAGGACAAGAGAAGTGGTACTGTGCAGAGTCCATACATACAGAATAAGAACAGATATTGAGAATTACACCCGACATACAGGACAAGAGAAGTGGTACTGTGCAGAGTCCATACATACAGAATAAGAATAGATACTGAGAATTACACCCGACATACAGGACAAGAGAAGTAGTACTGTGCAGAGGGTGTGGCTGCTTGTGGAGCAGCTGAAGTCTGTGTGGTGCTGAGCTCCTCTGATGTCTGGTACAAGCCCAGGGTTGGGCTCCCCTGGGCGGGGATCTCTCTCAGGAGAGTCCCAGGCTTTCCGGCCTACACAAGGACTGTCAGGTGAAGCTGTGGTTGGTGGTGAAGCAGGAGGACAGAGTTCTGGGAATGGGAAGCAATCTGCAGAGACTGTAAGTAGACATGGAAATGTTTGTATGAAAAGTACCGATAATACTGATAAAAGGAAGTCTGGAGATGTTATTCAGCAAAAGAGTTCTCAGTCCAGCCAGCCATTGCAGGCCCAGCAAGCCCAGCACAGTGCAGCTCAGTCTGTTCAGAGACATGTTATTATCGCTCAGCACAGTCCAAACACTGGAAGTGCAACTCAAAGAACCCCTCAGAGTGGGGCTCATTCAGTCCAGCAACTTACTAATACCACCCAGTACAGTCCAAGTTCTGGAAGCGTGATCCAATCCAGCCAGCCATTGCAAGCCCAGCACAGTGCAGCTCAGTCTGTTCAGAGACCTGTTATTGCTCAGCACAATCCAAACACTGGAAGTGCAACTCAATCCAGCCAGTCATTACAGTCAATGCAAACCCCGCAGAGTGGGGCTCATTCAGTCCAGGAACATACTAATACCACCCAGTACAGTCCAAGTTCTGGAAGTGTGATCCAATCCAGTCAGCCATTACAACCACAGCAAGCTCAGCAGAGTGCAGCTCATAGAGCTCAGAGTGGAGCAGAGACATCGGTTTCTCCCAGTACTCCTCGCAAATACACCAGAACCTCCTTAGAACAGAAAACCATTAAAGAGAACTTACAACAGTGTGTAATGGTGGGCAGCAGCCAGAGACGTTCATCGCGCTCTAAGTTGCAGCAGAATAAAGAGGAGGGTGGTAATAATTTTCCACAATCTGCCCCAGTGAAACCATCTACACCCAGCAGAGACCCTCAGACCAGCACTGGTAATGGGAAGGTGGATCAGGATTTCAAGCGTCCTGCAGCCGCGAAGCAGAAAGTGTTAAAGTCTGAACCTGCGCTGCACCTGGCTGACAAAATTCCTTTCCTGGTAAAAAGAATGGAGTCCCTGAGGAAAGCCAAGACTAAGATCCAGAAGCAGATTGACTCTGTTTATAGACTTAAAGCTGCCAACCCCAAGAAGGAAATTTTATATGACAGCAAACTGAACTCCCTGGGCATTGAACTGGCCGGCGTGTCAAAGGACATTGATGCTGTTCTGGAAGAACTGGGACCAGTGGCGGAGGTGTACCACAATCGTGATCGATTTGAGGCGGGATTGAGTGGAAGGATTGAGTCTTCTACAGAGTCAGACTCTGGGGATCCGGTCCAACGCACGCAGCCACCACACGTGTCTCCTGAAGGGAAGACTGTGCAGCCTCTGGAGGACAGTGAGTTTGGAGTAGATCCTCCTGCTGGACTTCCAGCTCTGGAGGGTGGTGGGAACATCAGTATAACCCAGCAGACATTTACAGTACAGGAGACTCAGAGGAGTGACATGGTGGACTCCCAGCACATGGATTGTGAGAACAGTGCTGCTGCCACTAGTACTCCTGGTGGGAGCCATGCTGGGGGGACTGGTGTTCATGGTGGGAGCCATGCTGGGGGGAGCCATGCTGGGGGGACTGGTGTTCATGTGGGGAGCCATGCTGGGGTGACTGGTGTTCATGGTGGGAGTAACACTGGGGTAACTAGTAATGATGATATGAGGTGCAGTGATGATGTCACTAATATTGATGTGGTGAATAATCCTGATGTTATCAATGCTGGTATATCTGAATGGGGTCATCAGCAGTCTGAGGGCTCTGAGAATGTAACGATGGAGGAGTCAGTTCAGAATAACTCTCAGGATTTCCCCCCTTTGGTAGATCCACCACCTGCTCCACAAGGGAATGCTGGTCCATCTGGTCATGTCCCTCCTCGGAATGCCTGGAGCCGTGGGGCCCCTTCTTTTTCCACCAGTAACAATTATACTGGTCAGGCCTTTAAGAGAAGGAATGTGGTCAGATTGAAGCATAGGGGTTCCAGAGAGGAGCTCCCTGATAGGAGGTTTGTAGTAAGGGAGTTGCTGTGTCATCAGATGGGGTTTGCTCCTGCAGACATACTGGCAGTCATCAATCTCCCTGACAGATAAGGTTATGATGTCAGCTTTAAGCTCATGTCTGACTTAGACAGGTTCTGGGCCAGTTTCAGTGGTTTGCGGGACAAAGAGGGTTGGAGGAATTTCATCTTTATTCCCATCTCCAAACCTGACACAGCAAATGTTACCATCATGTTCTGGAATGAGTCTGTGCCCCCCCAGGATGTTGTCATCTGGCTCAGAAGACATTGTGAAATGGTTTCTGAGTTGACAAAAACTAAAGACAGTGATGGGATCTGGACGGGTGGTTGGAGGGTTCTTGTTAAGTTGAGGCAAAGTAACAATGTTACCCATCACCTGCCAAACTCTTTTTTCATTGGGCGGGAGAGAGGAGTTTGCTTCTATGCAGGTCAGCCCAGGTTATGTTATAAATGTGGTAAATCTGGCCATGTGGCGAATGTTTGTACGATCCTGAAGTGTAATCTTTGTGGGGAGGTTGGCCACATCAGTTCTACCTGTGAGAAGGTTAAGTGCAATCTGTGTGGTGGGCTTGGCCATTTCCATAGGGATTGCCCGGAGGCCTTCCATAATAAGGATGGGGAATCTGCAGACAATGAATTGTTGGCTGCAGCAGAACAACTAGAGGAGGAAGCTTTAATGAATGGGGCTGTATTGACTAGGGAGGAGGTGGTCCCGGAGGTCCAGGAGACTACTCCCGGGCGGGCGGACAGTGTTCAGCAGGCTGAGGAGCAGCCGGCCCCACACTCTTCTTCTGTTCCAGTTCCTGTCTCTGTGAAGATCACTGGTCAGAAGAGGAGGAATAAAAAAGATAAGTCTACCCGTAAACCCGAAAGTGACTGGATATTAGTGCAGAAGTCAGCTAAAAAAGTGAAAGGGGCACCAGAAGTGGGTACGGCACTTTCCACCAATAGGTATGAAGCGTTATCGGATTCGGATGTGGGTTCCTATTCACTGGAGGCCCAGGAACTGGAGCAGGAATTAAAAAGGGTGGGAAAAGAGTATGCGACTGGCTCAGAGGATGACCCGCCCACTAAAAGGCGTCCGCCCCCTGATCCTGGATCCGCAGAATCTGATATGGAAACTGGTAGTCAGCAGAGTGACTCCGATTCTGACTTATAATGGGGGTCTTATTTTTTCTCCTCTTTGCTGTGATGGCAGGTTTTTCTCTAAACATTGTCTCCAGCAATGTGAACAGCATTAAAAACAGGAGGACAAGGCATGCCGTTTTTGAACACCTCAGGTACCTGGATGCTGATGTCTATTTTTTACAAGAGACACATCTAACATCTGTTGGACTAATGCGGGAGGCAGAGAGGGAGTGGCACACAGGACCCTCATTTTGGTCTTTGGCTGTGGAGTCTTATGCAGGTGTTGCCATCCTTTTCAATACTAAGGATGTGACGGTGCATAGACTCACTGAGGTGTCAATGGGAAGATGTCTTATATTGGAGGTAACAATTCACGGCAGGAGACTCCGATTAATTAACATATATGGGCCTCAAACAATAGCAGGAAGAATTGGGTTATTTAATGATGTGAAATCATATCTTTTTACATCAGTCCCTGTGGTTATGGTAGGAGACTTTAATGTCACTAGGACATCAAGTGACCGTTCTTCTGGTAGGGTGGTGGGTAGTGACTCCAAAGTTCTTAATCGTATTATTTTGCAAACCGGTTTAAGTGATATTTTTGCACAAAATGGCAGGAAGCCAGGCTTCACCTTCTTTCGCGGTAATATCAAAAGCAGACTAGATATGGCACTGGTAAGTCCTACAGAATTGGTGACCAATATGAGTGAGAAGCTGGTACCTTACTCAGATCATGTGGCCCTTTACTTTTGTCTGGGAACCTGTAAGCATCCTGATATGGGCAGGGGGCTATGGAGGCTAAACTCTAATCTTTTAGAAGATGTATCTGTCCAGCAACAAGTACAGAACCTCTTGCAACACCATGATGAGAGACTAGACTTCTATGACTGTACTGCGGATTGGTGGGAGGATGTTAAAAAGGACATCTCTTCTCTCTTGAGGAAGTTGTCTGCTAAAATGGGGAAAAGTAGATATAGCTATTATCTCAGGCTGAGGAAAGAGCTGGAGTCGCTTTATTCTGGCGGGTTGGAGGCAGGGAGGAAGATTGATCAAGTAAAATCTGAGCTAAGTCAATATCAATATAGCAGATACAACTCCCTGGTATTTGAACGGGATTATGGATCCCCAGGGACACCTGATCCCTTTGAAAATTGTAGGGACAAGGTGACTAGGAAGTTAATGATGGGCCTGAAGGATTCCCAGGGGATTTTGCAGGAGTCTCAGGAGGGTATTCTGGGAGTGGTAAGATCATACTATGCTGACTTATTTCGGGAGAAGGGTTTGGATAAGAAGAAGATGGCACAGTTCTTGGAGGCGGTTCCAGGTCCTGTTGTTGATAATTTGGATTTTTCTCCTTTGACAGCAGACATAACGGTGGAGGAAGTTAGGGAAGCTATTGATAAATTACGTCAAAAGAAGGCACCAGGACCTGATGGCATTACAGCTGAATTTTATAAGAAATTTAAAGAGCTCCTGGCTCCGATTCTTGTGGATGTGTTTAAAAGTTGTTTGGAGAAACGCCTGATGCCTCCATCCATGAGAGTATCATCCTTAGTTCTGCTGTTCAAGGGTAGAGAACCTAATGACATCAAGAATTGGAGGCCTATAGCCCTTTTAAATGTAGACCGGAAGATTCTGGCAAAAATATTATTTTCTAGGTTGAAGTGTTTTTCTCCAGCACTATTGACAGACTGTCAGTATGGCACGGTAAAAGGGCGGAATATTTATGGTGCTCTCATTTCCCTGAGGGAAGCTTTTGAGAGGTGTAAGGTTCTTAGGCATGGGAAGTATATGGTGAGTATAGACCAAGCTAAAGCTTTTGACAGGGTTGACCATGGGTATCTGTGGGCGACTTTGTTAAAATATGGTATCCCAAGGTTATTTGTTGATTGGCTGAGAACTTTATACTGGAAAGCTGAGAGTTTTCCACTTATCAATGGGTGGCAGGGCGGTACTTTTGGGGTTGAGGCTGGGGTGAGGCAGGGTTGCCCCTTGAGTCCCCTCTTATATGTTTTTGCCATTGATCCTTTTTTGAGATCACTGCAGGAGTGTGATTTTCGGGGGGTACCTGTGCCCCATGCCTCGGCCCTATCCGTATTCGCTTATGCGGATGATGTCACTGTAGTGGTGTCCACCTCCCATGAGGCCCAGTTGCTAGCAGCTTCCATTGGAACTTACTCTGAGGCCTCTGGGTCTCTTGTCAACTTTGAGAAGACTGAAGCTCTCTGGACACTGCAGGGTGATCCAGATTTTGATCTGCCCCAGTTTGCAAAAGCTTCAAGTTGTCTTAAGATCTTAGGGGTTAAGTTTGGAAGGGAAGATAATGCCAGGCTAAATTGGGAGGAGAAATTGGATGCTGGTAATGCAAGGGTTCAGCGATGGAAGAATTGCAAGTTGACCTACAGAGAAAGGGTCAAAATGTTGAAGACGTACTTAATTCCTATCTTTCTATATGTCTCTATGGTTTTTCCGTTGCCAGAATCTTTCTCTGTAAGGCTCTTCAGTCTGTTTTTTCAGCTCTTCTGGGGTAATAGACTGAATCCAATAAAAAGAGGGGTTACTTACCTGCTGAACAAAGAGGGTGGGTTGAATATGATAAATCCTAAGGTGTTTTTTGATTCTCTGTTTCTTAAAGTTAATTTTGGGTGTTTGGACTCCGATGTTGGCCCTCCGTGGGTAAATAGTGTTAGGGCCTGGATATTGCCTCGTGCAGAGTCCTGGATGCGGGGCGGTTCTCTCAAAAGGAAGAGATGTACTCAGGGTTATCTCCCACCATATCTGGACTCAGCTCTGAAGTCTCTGAGGAGGTGGGGGATTGAGAAATCCTACCTTGAAAAAAGTCCAAGGAAATTGTTATACCGGAGGATCTGTAGGACCTTTTTCTGTTCTCCACTTGTACTCAGAGACTGCACTACAGGTGTTATGGAGGAAAGCTTAAAGTTGTTGAATAGCCCCAGATTACCCTCAAAGTTTCATGACATTGCCTGGCTGTCTCTCCATGGGAAGATGTATGTGAGGGGGAACATGAAAGGTCTGGCCGCATCTGAAAGGATCTGCCCTTTGGGCTGTAATCAGGAGGAGTCCATGGAGCATTTCTTGGTGGATTGTTGGGGAAGCCGTGAAGTCTGGAAGGAAGTAGCTGCTGGAGTTGGGATCCAAAGGTTGGAAAACCTAAGTTGCTCAGACAGGCTTTATGGTGTTCCCCCAACAATACACGGTGTAGATAGAGGGACAATGTACATCATCATTACCGTAGTCAAGTACTATCAATGGCATGCAAGGACTAAAGTTGCCATGCATAATGAACAGTTTATCTCCAGTAAAATTGCAGGTTTAGTGTTATCCGAGTTACGATGGATTAAGGGTTTGGAAATTAGGAAATGTTGGAGAAGTATAGACTTATGGAAAGGAGTCTTATTGTGACATTTGTTTCCTATTAATGCCCTTTTTTAACTGCTAAGTTTTTGACCTAAACAACATGTCAGTAATTGTTGTATTTATGTTATTTTAAGTCAGTTAGTTTGTTATTATGTATCTTGTTTGGTTTTTACAAATAAAAATCTCCATACATACAGAATAAGAACAGATACTGAGAATTACACCCGACATACAGGACAAGAGAAGTGGTACTGTGCAGAGTCCATACATACAGAATAAGAACAGATATTGAGAATTACACCCGGCATACAGGACAAGAGAAGTAGTACTGTGCAGAGTCCATACATACAGAATAAGAACAGATACTGAGAACTACACTGAGCATACAGGACAAAGAAGCAGTGGTGTCGCTATGGGAGTGTGGGGGTGTAGACCGCACCCGGGTGACACCCGCCCAAAGGGTAACAAGGGGGCCACCACTACACAGAGCTGCAGCGGATCGGGGGGGGGAGTGGGAATCTTTCTCCCCCCTTTATCTCATGCTCTCTCCCCCTCTCTCTCCCCCTTCCCTCTCTCTTTCTCCCCCTCCCCTCTTTCTCTCTCTCTCCCCCCTCTCTCTCCCCTCTCTCTCTGTCTCCCTCTCCCCTCTCTCTCTCACTCCCTCTCCCCCCTCTCTCTATCTCTCCCCTCTCTCTCTCCCCCCTCTCTCTCTCCTCCCCTTCTTCCCCTCCTTTCTCTCTCACTCTCTCCCCCCTCTCTCTCTTGACCCCTCCCCCTTTCTCTCTCTCTTTCTCTCTCAATCCCTCTCCCCCTCTCTCCCCCTCCCCTCTCCCTTTCTCTCCCCCCTCACTCTCCCCTCTCTCTCTCTCTCTCTCCCCCTCTCCCTATCTCTCTCTATCTATCCCCTCTCTCTCTCCTCCCTCTCCCCCCTCTCTCTCTCCCCTTCCCATCTCCCCCCTCACCTCTCTCTACTCCCCCCTCTCTCTCCCTCTCTCTCCCTCTCTATCTCCCTTCCCCTCTCTCCCACCCCTCTCTCTCTTTCTCCTCCCCCTCTTTCTTCCCCCTTTATCTCATGCTCTCTCCCCCTCTCTCTCCCCCTTCCCTCTCTCTTTCTCCCCCTCCCCTCTTTCTCTTTCTCTCTCTCTCCCCCTCTCTCCCCTCTCTCTCTCTCTCTCTCCTTCTCTCTCTCTCTCCCCCTCTCCCTATCTCTCTCTATCTATCCCCTCTCTCTCTCTCCTCCCTCTCCCCCCTCTCTCTCTCCCCATCCCATCTCCCTCCTCACCTCTCTCTACTCCCCCCTCTCTCTCCCTCTCTCTCTCTCCCTCTCTCTCTCCCTTCCCCTCTCTCCCGCCCCTCTCTCTCTTTCTCCTCCCCCTCTTTCTCCCCCTTTATCTCATGCTCTCTCCCCCTCTCTCTCCCCCTCTCTCTCCCCCTTCCCTCTCTCTTTCCCCCCCTCTCTTTCCCCCTCCCCTCTTTCTCTTTCTCTCTTTCCCTCCCCCTCTCTCTCTCCCCTCTCTCTCTGTCTCCCTCTCCCCCCTCTCTCTCACTCCCTCTCCCCCCTCTCTCTATCTCTCCCCTCACTCTCTCCCCCCTCTCTCTCTCCTCCCTCTCTTCCACTGTCTCTCTCCCATCTCCCGCTCTCCCCTCTCTATACTCCCTTCTCTCTCTCCTCTTCTCTCTCTCTCTCCCTTCCCCTCTCTCCTGCCCCTCTCTTTCTCTCCCTCCCTCCCTCTCTCTCCCCCTCTCTCTCCCTCTCTCTCTCTCTCTCTCTCTCTCTCCCTATTCCTCTCTCTCTTTCACCCTCTCCTCTCTCTCTCTACCCCTCTCAACCCGTCTCCCCCCTCTCTCTCTCCTCCCCTTCTTCCCCTCCTTTTTCTCTCACTCTCTCCCCCCTCTCTCTCTTGACCCCTCCCCCTTTCTCTCTCTCTTTCTCTCTCAATCCCTCTCCCCCTCTCTCCCCCTCCCCTCTCCCTTTCTCTCTCTCCCCCCTCTCTCTCTCCCTATCTCTCCCCACTCTCTCTCTCTCCCTCTCTCTCCCTCCTCTCCCCTCTCTACTCCCCTCTCTCTCTCCCTCTCCCTTCCCCCCTCTCCCACCCCTCTCACTCTCTCCCCCCTGCCCTCTCTCTACCTGCCCTCCTCTCTCCCTGTTCCCCTCTCATTCTCTCTCTCCCTGCCCCCTCCCTCCCTACCCCTTCTCTCCTTTCTCTATCTCTCTCCCTGTTCTCTCTCTCTGCCCTCTCTTTTTCTCTCTCCTTGCCCCCTGACACTCTCTCTTTCTGCCTTCCTCATTCTCACAGATTTAAAAAATGATTGTGGGGGGACAGACACCATGTTTTACCGCACCAGGTGACACTATCCCTAGTGACATCACTGCATGCCTCTATGGGTCAGGCCTGCTTTGGTGGCAAAAGGGGGACCTACTCAATATTAGGTGGGTAGTCATAAGGCTATGGATGATCAATGCATTTTGATAAGTAAGTAATGATAAAGGGTTATTTATTTTTTGTATTTTCAATTTCTTTCTTTTTTTTTTTTTACGGCTTTTTTATAGTCACAGATTTTCCTTCACTTCCTGTCTAGTAAAAAATTGTCCACAGAACAGGAAGTAATAGGAAATCTCTCTTGGGGAGCTCCAGATAGTAAACCTGACAAGGGTTCTAAAAAAGAAAAGTTTGGGCTCCTTATAGACTTTGAGTAGTCAGACACTTGGCAGCCCAGCACTTCTCCTCTCCGTGTTCCTGCATGAAGAGAGCTGTAAAGGGGAGTTAGTAATTGATATCATATGATTATATCAGACACAGAGAAGGAATACGCCTTACATTGCACAGGCAGTTTTATTTATTAATCATTTTCATTGGCAAAGCAAGAAAGACAAATTCTGGTCATTCAAAGCATACAGATTTCAAAGAATATGTCCAAATGTGATCATTTATATGGTGTTCAGATACATTGATATCTTCAAATCCAATGGACACTTTTCATTATATAGATTTAATTTTTAAATACAAAAGCCTTGTTCTACAAATAAACATTTAATACAGGGTGATGTCACAAAGCACTAAAGAAAGAGCACAGCAGCTGTTTACCTTCAGACTATCTCTCATATAATTATTAACATACACAATATAGTACTAAAAGTAAAGTAAAAAGCTTATTTATAGCTTGTTAGAAATATGTTAATAATTATACACTATATTACTAAAAGTATTGGGATGCCTGTCTTTACACACACATGAACTTTAATGGCATCCCAGTCCGTAGTGTTCCCGCCCTTTGCAGCTATAACAGCTTCAACTCTTCTGGGAAGGCTGTCCACAAGGTTTAGGAGTATGTCTATGGGAATGTTTGACCATTCTTCCATAAGCGCATTTGTGAGGTCAGGCACTGATGTTGGATGAGAAGGCCTGGCTCGCAGTCTCCGCTCTAATTAATCCCAAAGGTGTTCTATCGGGTTGAGTTCAGGACTCTGTGCAGACCAGTCAAGTTCCTTCACCCAAAACTCGCTCAGTCATGTCTTAATGGACCTTGCTTTGTACACTGGTCTAAATCATTTGGTGGAGGGGGGATTATGATGTGGGGTTGTTTTTCAGGCGTTGGGCTTGGCCCCTTTGTTCCAGTGAAGGGAACTCTTAAGGCGTCAGCATACCAAGACATCTTAGACAATTTCATGCTCCCAACTTTGTGGGAACAGTTTGGGGATGGCCCCTTTCGGTTCCAACATGACTGCCCACCAGTGCACAAAGCAAGGTCCATAAAGACATGGATGAGCGAGTTTGGCGTGGAGGAACTTGACTGGCCTGCATAGAGTCCTGACATCAACGCAGCGAGCGAGCTGCGAGCCAGGCCTTCTCGTCCACATCAGTGCCTGACCTCACAAACTCGATTCTGGAAGAATGGTCAAACATTCCCATAGACACACTCCTAAACCTTGTGGACAGCCTTCCCAGAAGAGTTGAAGCTGTTATAGCTGCAAAGGGTGGACCAACTCAATATTAAAGCGTTCGGACTAAGACTGGGATGCCATTAACCGCTTGCCAACCAGTGCACGACGATATACGTTGACACAATGGCTCAGCTGGGCATATGAGTGTACAGGTACATCCCCTTTAGGATGCTGCATTGTGGGCGAGTGCGTGCCCGCCTCGAGCTCCATGAGTTTGACCGCGGGTCCCGTGGACTCTATGTCCGCCGGGAGTCCACAGAGGTGATGTAAACAAGCATTTTCCCATTCTTCCTAGTGACAGGACACTGATCACAGCTCTCTGTAATGGGGAGCGGTGATCAGTGTGTCATGTCACACGTAGCCCATCCCCCCCCAACATCCCAGGGACACACTTAACCACTTCAGCGCCCCCCACTGGTTAACCCCTTCACTGCCAGTCACATTTACACAGTAATCAATGCATTTTTGTAGCACTGATCGCTGTATAAATGACAATGGTCCCAAGATGGCATCAAAAGTGTTCGATCTGTCCACCATAATGTCGCAGTCCCGATAAAAATCGCTGTTTCTCACCATTACTAGTAAAAAAAAAAAATATTAATAAAAATTCCATAAAACTATCCCCTATTTTGTAGACGCTATAACTTTTGCGCAAACCAATCAATAAATGCTTATTGTGATTTTTTTTACCAAAAATATGTAGAAGAATACATATCGGCTTAAACTGAGGCAAAAAAAAAAATGTATTTATTTTTTGGGGATATTTATTATATTGAAAAGTAAAAAATATTACTTTTTTTTCAAAATTGTCACAATTTATTTGTTTATAGCGCAAAAAATAAAAACCGCAGAGGTGATCAAATACCACCAAAAGAAAGCTCTATTTGTGGGAAAAAAAGGACGTCATATTTGTTTGGGAGCCACGCCGCACGACCGCACAATTGCCAGTTAAAGCGACGCACTGCCGAATTGCAAAAAGTGCTCTGGTCTTTGGGCAGCCAAATGGTCCGGGGCTGAAGTAGTTAAAGTTCATGTGCGTGTAAAGGCCGGCGTCCCAATACTTATAGTAATATAGTGTATCATTATTAACATATTTCTAACAAGCAATAAATAAGCTTTTTACCACCTTAATACCGCTGTATACTAAAACACTGGAGAGGTCCATGCTGTTTTCTGTAATAAAGTTTTACACATACAGGTGGCCAGGACCAGCAAGTAATCATTGGACAGCTCTGGACACAATCACAATGTACAGAGCCAATCAGAGTTGTTTCATACCTTATGATTACTTTGAACCAATCACAGCTATCTCATGTACAAATACTCTATTACTATAAAGACCAATTACAACAGTGTAAGGGGAGTGCTGAATTTTTACAAACACAGCAGGAAGAACTGCAGCAGATTGAAGGTGATTTGGGGATATTTAAGTGCCACTAACCTCTGCAGCTGCAGACACTGTGGGGTAATTTATCTGCAAATTTCACAAGAGATCTAGTGATGTTGTTTGAGTTAGATATCAGCACTCTGCTCTCCCCCCCATCTTCCTGTGTGCCTGCTTTGTGTTCACATTACAAAGAAGGATGGAAACTCACTTCTGGGGGAAGATGCGGGAGGGAATTTGAAAAATTGTGCTTCCAATAATAATAATTTAAAATAATCTAGTTTTCCCAGACCTTGAAGATGAATTACTCCATAATGCCAGCAACTAGAGAGGTCAGTAAGGGCTAGTTTTAAAGCATTATACTGCTTGTTAGCATATGTAAATAATGTAATGTCCATAGCCTGGATACAGTTCCACTTCAACTGCTCCGATTCATTTGCTTTGTGTGTATAAATGTTAGCTTGAGCCACTGAGCTTGGTAAAATAGAGGTTTTTTTTTTTTTTTCTTTAGCAAATTTTCATTGGCAAAGCAAGAAAGAGAAATGATGATCCTTCAAAGAATCTTCATGTATGTCCACATGTGATACAAGTACGTGTGTCTGGTGTTCAGATACATTGATAGCTTCAGATTCAATGGAGACTTTTCATTATAAAATTTGAATTTCTTGATACAAAATCCTAGTTTTAAAAACAAACATGTAATACAAAGAGCACTAAACAGAGAGCACAGCAGCTGTTTACCTTCAGACTATCTCTATCTCTATCTGGCACAGAGCAGCTGCCCTGCTCCAATATAGCTACGGTGGGTGGACCGCAAGTTGTTAATGTCCATAGCCTGGCCACAGTTCTACTTCAACTGCTCTGATTTGTTTTCTTTGTGTGTATAAATGTTAGCTTGAGCTACTGAGCTCGGTAAAATAGCTATTTTTTTTTTTTTTTTAGCAAAGCAGATAAGGATAAACAAGTCAACATATGAAAGTAAGACTAAAGTTCCACCTACAAAATAGTCATATCTAATGTTTTATTAATAGCTGGCTAAATAATGAAAAAAAAAACACCAACATACATTTATATACCAAACCACTCTCCATTTCTTGAAAGCAAAACTCCAGGCAGGTACTGTATAAGAGACACAAAGGCAATTAATGAATTAAATGCAGCCAGAGTATTTAAATTACTACTTGGTATCTGTCTCCTTCCATCCCCTGCACAGCATCACATGACAGACTAGCAAAGGGGGGAGCAGCACTGGGAGCCAATCAGGTTGCTGTATGCAAATGTGCTGTTAATGAAATTACTGAGCAAATGTGCTGTTAATGAACTTACTGATCGGAGAGAGCAGAATGAGTGGAGTGATGACCCTTTGGGTCTGCTGCTTTTCCTTTTTCTATCCAGTTTGAAAGTTGGAAATAGAGAGAGAAGACACCACTGCATGGGAACCATACTTTGTGGGAAAAGTTTGGAGATGGCCCCTTCCTGTTCCAACATGACTGCCCACCAGTGCACAAAGCAAGGTCCATAAGGACATGGATGAGCGAGTTTGGGGTGGGATCACATCAGTTTGCTGATGTTCCCTTTTTTTATGCAGCCTGTAAGTTGGAGGCAGAGAGAGAAAACTACTGTATTTGTTAACTAAGTGGTGTCACATAGTTACATAGTTACATAGTTACATAGTAGGTGAGGTTGAAAAAAGACACACGTCCATCAAGTCCAACCTATGTGTGTGATTATATGTCAACTAGCTACTTGAAATAGCTACAGAACTACAAACATTTTGGGGGAGGGGGAGGTTGGTAAAACATCTACCTTTTTATGTATTTCATTTATGTATACCGTATATACTCGAGTATAAGCCGAGTTTTTCAGCACTTTTTTTGTGCTGAAAATGCCCCCCTTGGCTTATACTCGAGTCAAGCACTTTTCTGCAGCAGAGAATGACATTTCCGGAACCAACTTTGGGGCCCCGTATATCGGGGCACTTGGTGCTAGGAACCCCATCTTTGGATATGTTGTAGTGCTAGTTCCACTGGGTTTGCACACTTGGGGTTTCTGGCACCAAGTGACCCCGAGATACTGGGCCCCAAAGTCGGTCAACTGTGTCCACCTGCAGCAATGTCATTTCGGGACCCTTTGGGTCCAGAGACCCCACATTTTTGGCTGTAGCTAGGGGGCATCTAGGAACCCTTACCTACTGAGTTTGACATTCCGGAGACCTATGGCTGCAAATGGGCACAGTGAGGCTGCAAATGAGCATTGTTGACCCTCTTTCCACTTACAGTAGCTGCGCATTTCTCACCCTAGGCTTATACTCAATAAGTTTTCCCAGTTTTTTGTGGTAAAATTAGGTGCCTCGGCTTATATTTTGGGTCGGTTTATACTTAAGTATATACAGTATTGCCTGGAGTTCAGCTTTAAGAAAGAGAAAACTGTACAATGGCAAAGCTAAACTATATATAAAGCCCCCCCGCCCAAAAAAAACGAAATCACAAAGCAGATAAAAAGTAAATGTTAGGGCCCTACTGTTGGAACAAAAAATTAATTTCAATGAATGGTTTAGATGGGCAGTAAATCCTTTTATTGCTGAAAATGTGAAAATTGACAACTAGCTCACTTTTAATAAGTTAAAGGGTCACCTTTACCAACGTATTTTGGGTGCAACATGTCTTTAATCACCAGCCCCCAGAACCCCTTTCCCTGTGACAGTGAATGGGGGTTCTCCCCCCCCCACAGCCGCTGTCCCAGTTAAAATCGGTGGGGGGATTCACCCACACAGTTAGGGTTTCCACTTTTTCTTCAAGCTAAACCCAAACACTTTAGCGGCGCACAGTAATTTTTTTTAGTAGACACTATAGGATTGTAACAGACCTGGGACACTTTTGGGAACGCCAAAGAGAATAGTAATGCAGCGCACATAGAGCCCCCTTACCCTCCTGTCTAGTTCTGTCCTGAGCCACATTCCTCTTTGAATATTGTGTCCGGGTTTCAGATGGACTTAAATGGGAAATGTGGCAACAATACACACAGTCATGTCATTTGTTCACAGAGATCTGTGAATGAATAAACTAAAAGTCCCATCTTCCACTGCAGCAGGTGGATTTGTCTCAATGGACTACAAACGCACCGATCAGCACCCTCGTAGTCCATTGATTCTTCTTGCAGCTCAGTAACTGTCTGTCCGTACTGAGGTCCAGAGGCGTAGCTTGAAGCATGTGGGCCCCGATGCAAAAGATGATCTGGGCCCCCCCCCCTCATTACCACCCACTACTTTCACCGTATGTGCAGATACATCCACCACATGCCAAGATACTCAAAGTGGCTTAAGAGTTTTAAGATCCCAGAGTTCCTCTTTACATCAGAGGACAGGGATCAACGCTGGAGAATCAGAGGACAGGGATCACCGCTGGAGAATCAGAGGACAGGGATCACCGCTGGAGAATCAGAAGACCGGGATCACTGCTGGAGAATCAGAGGACAGGGATCACCGCTAGAGAATCAGAGGACAGGGATCACCGCTGGAGAATCAGAGGACAGGGATCACCGCTGGAGAATCAGAGGACAGGGATCACCGCTGGAGAATCAGAGGACAGGGATCACCGCTGGAGAATCAGAGGACAGGGATCACCGCTGGAGAATCAGAGGACAGGGATCACCGCTGGAGAATCAGAGGACAGGGATCCCTGGCAGGTCACTTGGCAGAGCTCCTTTCCCATCCCAGCACTGTATACAGCCCCTCCACACTTCACAGGGTTGAAATCACATTCCTTTACACACAGTCTGTCAGTCTTCACAGGGTATATTTGGCTTTTATGTTGCCCATCTGACCTGTGAAATTCCCTGATCAGAACGGCAGTGTAGTTGCAGATCATGGCTAACTGGCTGTGTTGTAAAGGAATGCGATTTCAGCCCTGCAGAGGAGGAACAGTATAGAGTGCTGTAATGGGAAAGGAAGTCAGCAGCTGGGCATAGTATCCAGGGCGGAGGGGGTGGTCAGGGGCCTTTGGAGGGGATGCAACTTAGATCTGGGAGGGCAAAGCCATGTGACACAAAATCTGGAGCTTGCAGCCCTTCAGGGGCCCCCTGAGGAGGTGTTAAGGGATTTGTTTTAGCAATTTCTGAAGGTTTCTCTGTCAGTGTTGGCAGGTGTTGGGGGAAGGTAACCTCCCGAGGTGTGTCTTTTCCCCAGTCAGGGAAGTGGGGTAAGCGAACATCCCCGGGTGGGGGGTACAGAGAATCCCAGCTGGTGACTAGGAGACACTTAGCGGTCCCATCGTGGCCATAGGACAGCACTCTCCTCCACTTGCCTCGCTAAGCAAGGTTACCATTCAATGTTGCCAGTACACAGCACAGACACTTCTCCATCCTGGGCTGTTAATACCTTGTGCTCCTCTCCATTCAGGAAATGCCTCACAGCTTCTCCCCAACCAATGAGATTGGAGGGGTGAGGACTGTGGAAGACAAAGTAGAAGCCCAGTACTGGAGCGTGGCTGTGGAGCCCTAGGGCAGATTGGAGCTGGACTTTGTGGAGGATATGATAATATGACAGGGAGGCTGCAGGGGCCCCCTGGAGCTAGGGACGGGGTTGCGATTGTGACCCCTGCAACCCCTTATGCTACGCCCATTCCAAATGTCCATGCAGAGAGTTGTAGGCTGTGTCTCCAGGAGCCTGACACTGAAACTGCATTATACAGATTGTGGGTGCAATACAGGCCTCTGGGGGAAAAATAATAAATATGTACATTTAATTTATTTTTATTTTTTCAAGGTGAACTTCGCCTTTAAAACCTTTTGGAATGTGTTACGCCTATATTTACAGTGTGACAGCTGCTCAGCCATTCAGAAGTAGCTTTCTATTTTATAAATGAAGACAAAACTTCCTCTGATTGGCTGAGTTAGAGATCCTGACATCATCCGCCCGTCTCCCTGCCTTAGCCAATGAATAGAAGCTTTGTATTCATTCATAGAATAAAAAAGTCCCTGTCAGTGGCGGCTGGTGCTCAACAATTTGGGGGGCGGCAAACAAACCCCCCCTCACTTGCACCAAAGCCACCCCCCCAGGTATGGATGGGAAGACGGCCTTACCTTAGGAGATGATGAGGATCGAGGATGAGGGGTAGGGCTGCTGCTCCTCGCTCCAGCCGAGGGAAGAGCCGGGGCTTCTGCTCCCGGCCGAACAGGAATCCTAAGACTCCCTGGCCAATCGTGTCTCAGGACCGGGCACATGGATTGGGGGGGCAGTGCCCCTGTGCCCCTTATGGATGGACTGCCACTGGTCCCTGTGAATGGCTAAGCAGTGCTCAGCCTGACTCCGTTTTGTTCTGAGAATGGGACAGAAAGTTCCCATCCCACTGTCAAAATGCAGCGCTATATACTGTATGTAATTCTGTGCCAGATTTAGACCTTGTGGGGCCCGGGGCCCTTCAGGTTCGGGGGCCCCCTAATACACAGAGTTGGTTTACATTCCCAATGACAGTCACACATTTTCAAAATGCATAAAACAACGTCATTCTGAGGTCACGCATTCAGACACACACACGCAGTCAAAGGCTACCTTCCTTAACCACTTCAAGACCAGGCCTTTTTCTGACATTTGTTGCTTACAAGTTAAAATCAGTATTTTTTGCTAGAAAATTACTTAGAACCCTCAGAGATTGCGATATTTTATATCACACTGTATTTGCTCAGCGGTATTTTAAACACAATTTTTTTGGAAAAATGCGAAAGATACGTAACATGTCATACTTTAAAATTGCGCACACTTGCAGAATGGTGACAAAACTATGGTACTTAAAAATCTCCACAGGTGAAGCTTTAAAAAAAAAATTCTGTTTAGAGCTACGGAGGAGGCCTAGTGCTAGAATTATTGCGCTCGCTCTAACGATCGCCGTGATACCTTACATATGTGGTTTGGACACTGTTTTAATTTTTTTGGTCCTGACTTGCATATGCGTTCACATTGGCGCGCAAACACGGAGGGATGGGCCTTTTTAAAAAAAAAGTTTTCTTATTTATTTATTTTTTTACACTGTCACTTTAATTATTATTATATTTGTATCACTTTTATTGCTGTCACAAGGAATGTAAACATCCCTTGTGACAGTAATAGTCAGTGACAGGTACTTTTTATGGAGGGGTCTGGGATCTAAAAGACCCCAAACCCCTCCTCTGCACTTGAAAGCATTCAAAACGCCAAGATCTGTGTTTTTGAATAATTTAGATTTTTGAAAACTGACTCCCGAGAAAACCGGAAGTGACATCACTTCCGGGTTACTATATCTGAGACCCGATCAAAGTCAGTTTCTGGCTTTGTTCGGTTCTCTGGCCAGCCAGCGGACATGCTGGCTGGTCGCTCGGGTCTCCTGGTGGGATGGGAGAGCTTGGGTGAGCGGCGGGGGGAAAACGTCCCCTCCCACTGCATGTAATAACAGCCGCATAGGTCATTATCACCAGAGAGCTGACCGTCAGCTGTAAAAAAAACAGTACCGGGGTGATGCCTGCAGTTGGAGGCATCACTCCGGTACAACCACTTGAAACCAATGACGTACAGGTACGTGATATGGCGGCAAGTGGTTAAGAGTGTGAAAACTCTAGGTGTGGTTTGCTTGAGCTACCAAAATTTGTTTTTAAAAATGATACAAAATTTCCACTCCAGAGGAAAAACTTTTACAGATGATGTCAGACAAAATATTACTTACCAAGATTGATTTAATAAAAGAAATACATTTTCATTATACAGTGGAACCTCGGTTTGCAAGTAACGTGGTTAACGAGCGTTTCGCAAAACGAGCACTGTGTTTCTAAAAATCCTAACTCGGTTTGCGAGCGTTGTCTCGCAAAACGAGCAGGATTCTGGCCAAAAGCGGTGTGCAGTACCGCTTTTGATCTGAGGTGGGGGGTGCCGGACCCGAACAGCGACGATCATCGGCGTTCGGAAAAGCCCGAGGACAGTTTGGCTCATGAACGGAGTCTTTCCGAGGTTTGCTGAGGTCAGCCGAAGTGTGCTCAGGCCTTTTCGACCGTTTCCGAGGCTCTCCGGCGCCCCCCGCCTCTGGCCGCATGCGGTATTGCATCCCATTGAAGTCAACAAATTGTGGAACAAATTACTTTAGTTTCCATTGACTTCAATGGGAAAAGCTGCTTTGATATGCGAGTACTTTGGATTACGAGCATACTCCTGGAACGGAATATGCTCGTAATCTGAGGTTCCACTGTATATTTTATATCATTTTTTATATTATTTTTGTATAGAGGTGGGCCCTTTCTTTCAAAGGGGCCCGGGGCAGTTGCCCCTTTTTGCCCCTAATAAATCTGGCACTGATGTAACTGAGTCTGCCTTCAGTTTATACAGCGCTTCCAGCCGCTGCCTCTGTTAGTAAAAGGGAATATTTCATTTGGACAAGCTTGGTCCAAATGAACTATTTAAACGTCGCTGAAAGCTGGATATCAGCTTTAAAGAAGAGCTCCATCTTTCAAAACACTTTCCAAACATTGTTTGGATCAAAAAAAAGAATTTCCCTCGCTAACCTGTGAGGCCACTGGATGTTTGGTAAAAACTGTATGTAGCTGAGGCCACATAGAGCATACCGCACTGTTTTCCGGGTGTGAGCCAAGACTCTCTGTCTCATACCTATAACACAGATCAGTCTACAGCAGCGGCGCTCAGAGCAAGCCATGTATTCTATCAATGGATACAAAGCTTCCTCTAAATGGCTGGGTCAGAGGTTGTGACATCATCAACTCGCCAGAAGTCTCGGCTCGCACCCAGAACACAGTGCGGTATGCTGGGTGTAGCCGCAGTTAAATTCAGTTTATACTGCACATCCAGCGGCCTCACAGGTTAGTGAGGGACATAGTTAGTTTGGGCCAGCTTGGCCCAAATTAACTATGTAAAGTGTTTTTGGAGTTTGGAGCTCTTCTTAAAGTAAGTGGATAGACTATAGAACACATGTCTAACTGGTGGAAGGAGCATAGTCCTTACAAAGGGGCCCAGTCAGGTGAAGGAGGCATTGTACACTCACTGTAAAAGTCACACTACCATGTTCAAAGTAACAAACCTCCGGCTTCTCACCACTGCTGACTGTTCTTTCACATTTTCCAAGCAGATCATCATCATATTTATTATCCTCATCCCAAATCTCCACCTTCAAGCTAAATCCTGGACTGAGTTCCAAAACTCCGAGATCAAACCGTTTGTTCCATTCTGGATCATTATTGTTCCATATGGTCTCTGTTCGAGCAGAAGCCAGTCCAGGACCCGGTCCAGCACTTATTTTTACATAGGCATCAGTGCTCGAGATGTAGTCACCCCAAAGGTTTGAGGCACGTTGTACAGTGACCACTACTTTGGAAAGTCCCCTTTTTGCGGGGCAACAGTTTATATTTTGGCCTCCACCAGTAGGACAAACGCAGTTGCACTCTTTACCACTACTCTTCTGGGAACCTGAGGGGCAAGAGCAGCTCTTATGCAATGCTTTCTCCAAGATGTACCCACTGATGGCTTTCTGTAGGCTTTGTCTCTGAGGTTTGTTGACTTCAACCAGGTTGTGGATGGGCTCCAGAGAGTAGGATATGATATCTGGGTCAGTCTTTAGGCTTTCCATCCAGGTCTCGAAAATACCTGCATCTGCGTTCTTTACATCAAAGGACAGCTGCTCAAATTTGATATTCCCTCCTCTTACCTAAAGTTCACAAAGAAACATTATTTTGCTTATTAGATGGGTAGGGTGAGAATAAAAACGGCGCTGCCCTCTATATTATTATTAAATAACAGAAAAGAAGTATGCCAAATTGTTTTATTCCATAAAAGGCTTTTATGGAATAAAACAATTTGGCATACTTCACGAAGGCAGCCCCCTTGTGTTTCTCTTTTCTCTGGATCTCTGGAGAGTTTAACAGATTAAGGTGGTTCACTGCTGGAGTAGCATGGTCATAGCAGAGCATTTATTTACCCTGGAACAGCCGTAAGGATCGCACAGAGCAGAGGAATGGAAGTACTATTGGAGTGAACATCATCCGCCCTGAGGCACCCACTTTATCGCTCGGTACCCCTGCAGGGGTGACTTTATCTGGTGAGTGGGGTAGCATCGGGGGGTGAGCACTTCAAGTCACCTTATGAAAAAATCGCACAGAAGACACTGCGGTGTACCCTCCAGGGTGAAATAAACAGCATCTACAGTTGAACTCTATTTCTCCCACCTGGTTAACAACACTTTTTTCTGCATGGATATATATAAAAACTCTTAGAAATTAACCATATCACGTGTTACAAACATAAGAAATAAGGAATCACTTGTATATTTTTTTACTGTAGTTTGTGCTTAGGGAGCGTTATTATTGAATTATAATTTAGCTGGTCACTCAGTGGGACACCTCACGTTTTACACAGAAGGACACCTCACGCTACACAAGCGCCATCGTGTCCCAATACTTTTGAACATTGGGGTCAATCACATTTGATTAATTTTTTGTATATATATATATATATATATATATATATATATATATATATATATATAGAAGGGGCAACACGGACATTACACTGATTTGAATATGCACATATAATCTTTCAGTATTTAACCACATTTTTTTCATGTTTTAATTTGGCGCCATTTTGTCCCAATACTTTTGAACCCTGGGGTCAAGTTTTTTAATTTTCTTCTTTTTTACATTGTTCCTTTTTTCACACAGTTCACCACTATATATTTTTTCACCCATATATATTCCAATTTAGATGACACTTTTATCCCGCTGATGGGACACACTCCTGTCAGCAGTCTCTAATAGCACTGGTGTTTTTGAATCTTTTGGTTATTTCCAAATATATGGTCCCCTCTGGTTTAGACCGTACTATGTTCTGATATTGGTGGAGCTTTGACACATTAGAGTCATTTGGATTTAGTCTGTAATTTATTACATCTTTTCTGTTATTTAATATTAATATAGAGGACAGCGCCGTTTTTATTCTCACCCTACCCATCTATTATGCAATTAGACCCTTAGGGGTACTAATTAGAGATAGGCAGCAGCTCTCACACTGTCTTAAGCGCGGATCTACTTATTTATATTTTTATTTTGCTTATTGTCGGTAAGAAATTCTCGTGTATCCCATGTATAAGAGTTTCAGGGTTCTGCCCCTTTGTCGGAGCAATTCTATTGAGTCCACATTGTTGCTTCATTGGTGGAATATTCTACTATGTTTAGGCAGATTTATGTAGGATATTCTGCACATTTACATACATTGTGTTTAATATAGCTGCATTTTACACATCAAAATGGTAGCGTAATGACTCTTAACTATGTTTATTTTATGCAAGAGGCAGATGCCTTACCTTGGCACTTGTGGGCTGACCTGTTTGTGGATGGTTATCTAATGAAATATGTCAAAGGAGGTTATCTACAAGGGATTTTAAAATGCAGATTTGTCTGACTAGACTTGACTTGAGAGGAGACCTGAAGGGGCCCGAAGGGCCTGGTATGGAATTTGGGGGGACCCCCACGCAATTTTTTTAATATTCATAACAGACCCAAAGGGACTGGTAATGGACTTCTTTTATCTGTATTGCCGGGACCGAGAATTCATTATAGCCATGAGTAGTTTTAAATGCCTTTTTTTCCTTTAGAAATGTAATTTTGCTCTCGGACTGTTCTAAACATGGAAAACATGCGCCACTTTACAAGCATACTATAGGCACCCCCCAGGTTCGAAATTTAAAGGAATATTTCATTTTTATTGTTTCACTTTAAGCATTATAAAAAGTACTGATCCCGAAAAAACACGTTTTTAAAACTTTTTTTGCATTGATCCATGTCCCCTGGGGCAGGGCCCGGGTCCCCAAACACTTTTTATGACAATACCATGCATATAAGCCTTTAAAATTAGCACTTTTGATTTCTCCCATAGACTTTTAAAGGGTGTTCTGAGGCTTTCGAATTTGCCGCGAACACCCCAAATTGTTTGCTATTCGGCAAACAGGCGAACACCCGATGTTCGAGTCGAACTTACGTTCGACTAGAACATTGGGCTCATCCCTAATGGTGTAGTGCCTCTATGCTTGCTATGACATAAAAGGACTATGTATTTTGAATGGGACTCTGAAGGCTGCTGTTCATTGTATTATATGCAAACACTCTGTCATCTGTTCTGGGATCCAATAAATGCAATTTCTCTGGCAAAGAACTTTGTTGCTGCCAAAAATTCATTTTACAATAAAAATTATGTCATCATCCCTATATTTTACAACACTATGTACTTACAGTTCCCCCACTCTGGCTCTGTTCTAGGTGTACTGAAATAAAGTTGGCACACTGCCTCCTTTATTCTCCACAATCTTGTGTGTCTATGACATCTCATCTTTTAGTGTGATACTAAGCCTAGCCAGTTGAAGAAAATGACCTATGGGGCAAGAAGTATATATCCAGCCCTAATAATATGTATCATAAACATATGAAAAAACAATATATACTGTATATATATATATATATAATATATATACCTCCCAACTATACTTATTCCTGGTGTACAACTCACCTCCCAACTCTTCTCATTGAACGTCTGATGGAAACTCTCCCCCCTGTTGGATTTTTGGCTTAGTTCCTTGCAGGCGCTAGCTTTTGCATTTGCTTCACCTTTCCCAATGACAGAAACTGAGGCCTCCATGCTAAGACAATCCTTCAGCTCGTCCATGGACATGCCATCCATGGTGACTTGACAGGTCTTGATGGCGTTGACCTCTTGTACTTTGCCTCCTACATCTGCTTGGTTGATATAATGAGTGCCGTAGATGCTAATTAGACGTCTGTAGTGAGCTTTAGTGCTGGCATCATAAGTCGGTGGCAGAGACCCCAAGGCCCGTTTTAGATCTTTGCTCAGTGGAGAACGGTCTAAAAGTCGGAAGCTGGTAAAGGGACAAATTTAGAGCTTCAAGAAAAAAAACACAAACAAATTTTTCCAATCATTTTAACACTTGTCTCAGGAGTATCCTTTTTCTTTTGTACAGAGATAGTATTTTGGATGATGCCCACTGAGTTTTTTCAACTCTGCCATACCTGCTTTAATAGGTACTGGGGCAGTTGAGTTACTGACTCAATATATTAGTATATTGCGATACTGATCAAATTAGCAAAATCTGTTTTATTGGAAGCAAAATTATTCTGCAGCTGGTAAACAGGTCTTTTAAAGTAGCGAAAGGAGGAACTTTTTGTCATAAATGTTACCGGTTTAATAATGAAAACATATGTTACATTCAAAGACATGAAATAAAAAATGGATTCACCACAAACTCGCCCCAAGTGAACTCAAAATAGCAGCGCTAAAGTAATCCCTAATCATAAAGTGACATAAAGTGAAGAGTGATAAGACAATCAATCATCTAATGATATAATTACATCATATCACCACTCCTCCTCAATAATGTGCATAAAGTGGTATGATCAAAAATTCACAAGAAAAAGGTGCGCAAAACCAATTAAGTGAATAACATAGCTGTGCACTTAAAATGTGATGTATAAAATATATATATGTGTGAATCAAATGTGAATCAATCCACAAAAAATATATATATAAAATTATATATAGAGAAGTGTGTCCACAAACAATCCAAAAAACATAGTATCAAAGTAATAATAGATGAACCTTGCGAGCCAATTACGGATAAATGCCCAAAAAAATATCAAAATAGTGTATAACCAATCCTGTGTAACCAATCAGCTGCAAACACTCAATCACGTTTCATAATCGTGTAAGTGACAAATAGAAAAAATGTGTCTGCGCTAGATAAAAATTATCGTTTCAATAATAAATACAAAAATAAATACGTAAAAAAAAGTGTTATAGCTAACCAATAAATCAAAAAATAACCATAAGTACATACATTTGTAAAGTGCTCAGTGCTATATCAAACATGCAATAAAAGTGCTCAATCAGAAAATAGAATATCAAAAAATTCGATATAAGTGCTCAATCAAGAAATTGAATACAATATAAAAGGGAATATCTTCTTGTGAATCTAATAAAGTCCAAGACAAATGTGCATCCAAAAATGTAAAAGTGCCCAAAAACATTGTCCATATTCAGTGAAATCCACACATCTTTCCTTCTGAAGGTGTATCACCATAAAACGTGCTAAAGTGTCTTCCAGTGTTCCCCACAAGCATATATGCTCACCTTCTTGCGTGTGACACAGTGGTTACACTCTGTCAAACCAAGCTTTGGAGACACTCCTGTGCTCTAATGGAAACCGCTGTGTAGATCTCCAATGCTCTCAATCAAGGTTATATATGCAAAAAGAAAAGAGACTCCATAGTGCAACATTGCATGATGTAATAAAACGTTTTATTGAGAAAAGACTAACTCCCCTTGTGGGGGTACTCACATACTGTGGGTGCGTTAGTGCACCATCCTAAACAGATTAAAAACGGCCGATCTCGTGGTATGGCGTGCGGTGCGGTGTGTCATACGAACTCTCCCTCTCTCTCTGCTGACAGCTCCGTCCAGGCCCCTCCCCTACGCGTGTTCGGCACCGGGATCACGTGCCTTCCCCCTGATGAAGGCACGTGATCCCGGTGCTGAACACGCGTAGGGGAGGGGCCTGGACGGAGCTGTCAGCAGAGAGAGAGAGAGAGGGAGAGTTCGTATGACACACCGCACCGCACGCCATACCACGAGATCGGCCATTTTTAATCTGTTTAGGATGGTGCACTAACGCACCCACAGTATGTGAGTACCCCCACAAGGGGAGTTAGTCTTTTCTCAATAAAACGTTTTATTACATCATGCAATGTTGCACTATGGAGTCTCTTTTCTTTTTGCATATATAACCTTGATTGAGAGCATTGGAGATCTACACAGCGGTTTCCATTAGAGCACAGGAGTGTCTCCAAAGCTTGGTTTGACAGAGTGTAACCACTGTGTCACACGCAAGAAGGTGAGCATATATGCTTGTGGGGAACACTGGAAGACACTTTAGCACAATTTATGGTGATACACCTTCAGAAGGAAAGATGTGTGGATTTCACTGAATATGGACAATGTTTTTGGGCACTTTTACATTTTTGGATGCACATTTGTCTTGGACTTTATTAGATTCACAAGAAGATATTCCCTTTTATATTGTATTCAATTTCTTGATTGAGCACTTATATCGAATTTTTTGATATTCTATTTTCTGATTGAGCACTTTTATTGCATGTTTGATATAGCACTGAGCACTTTACAAATTTATGTACTTATGGTTATTTTTTGATTTATTGGTTAGCTATAACACTTTTTTTTTACGTATTTATTTTTGTATTTATTATTGAAACGATAATTTTTATCTAGCGCAGACACATTTTTTCTATTTGTCAAAAAACATAGTAGTCCAAAAAATATGGTGGTCGCGGCGGACCCAGGTACTGCGCTTCTCAAATTACCCGTCTCACCCGATCCCTGGTGTAGATAGGACCGACTTCCACACTTCCTCGTATGGCGCTCCCTGTCACAGCGTCCTACGTCACTAGCGTTCGATTGCCGTGTAGCCACGCCCCGACATGTTTCGTCATAAAGACTTAATCATGGGATTCCCATGATTAAGTCTTTATGACGAAACATGTCGGGGCGTGGCTACACGGCAATCGAACGTTAGTGACGTAGGACGCTGTGACAGGGAGCGCCATACGAGGAAGTGTGGAAGTCGGTCCTATCTACACCAGGGATCGGGTGAGACGGGTAATTTGAGAAGCGCAGTACCTGGGTCCGCCGCGACCACCATACACTGGTTCACTGATTGGAGTTGATGCTTTGACAGCTTGCTGTGTTGTGCTATTTTTGAGCTTGCAGTGAATTTTAAAGATGTGAGTTTAATGGTGGAGGAGTGTGTTATTTTTAATAAATATCAGTACGTTATTGCACTATTGGATTATTTTCTTTTTTCATGCGGAGAGAGCTCTGTGGCATCACACTCTGGATATATAAAGGTGTACCATTGGAGATCATTTCCCCTTACTGTGTGGGATAAAGGCTTGGTGGCCCTGACACGAGAGTGTGGGCAAAAGGAGCTGGTGAGTTTATTTACCTAAGGGGAGAGGAGTCACAGAGGTGCGGTGGAAGATTCATTTGAGTGGAAGATTTGCACTGCATCACGTCACGGAATATTTTTTGGACTACTATGTTTTTTGGATTGTTTGTGGACACACTTCTCTATATATAATTTTATATATATATTTTTTGTGGATTGATTCACATTTGATTCACACATATATATATTTTATACATCACATTTTAAGTGCACAGCTATGTTATTCACTTAATTGGTTTTGCGCACCTTTTTCTTGTGAATTTTTGATCATACCACTTTATGCACATTATTGAGGAGGAGTGGTGATATGATGTAATTATATCATTAGATGATTGATTGTCTTATCACTCTTCACTTTATGTCACTTTATGATTAGGGATTACTTTAGCGCTGCTATTTTGAGTTCACTTGGGGCGAGTTTGTGGTGAGTCCATTTTTTATTTCATGTTTGTCATTATTTAAGCAGCTGCTCAGTTTTAGGTTTTCTCCATTAGCGCAGCGTTTTTGGGTGTATGAGTGGGCGGATTTTTATACACCTGATTTTTTACATTCAAAGACATACCTGTAATAGACACAGCTCAGATGGTGCTTGATGAAGCTGTAACGGTCTGTGCTGGTCTTACTCTTACCAAACTGTGCTACTTCGGAATGAGAACCAGCCATTACCAGGTTGCCAGTCACCCCATTGTGGCTGATCTCTAGACCAGCTTTCCAGTCATTCTTCACATCAGATGCAGATTCCTCAGCCAGCGATGCAGAAGATCGGGAGACCTCACTGCTGATCTTCCTAGAACAGGATGACTGGGGACGCCAGTCCACCATTGCAAGGGGAAGCTTTTGCCAGTTTTTGTTCATATATGGGTTGCGACAGATAGTGCAGGTGTTGTTCTGTGTAGAAAATGTCTGGAGATCTAGCAGGTGAGCCCTGGTCTGCTTCATGGTCACAATATCAAAGCCTTGACCAACAAGATTGTGCCCGGGGACAAAATGGAGTTTATCACATTTTGGTTTCTTGGCAGTTTGGCAGGCGTAGGTGAGTGGGGGGTGAGTTTGGCAGGAGGTAGAGGTGGCAAAGCTTAGAAGAACCAAGATGAGCCACATATTCAGTTGCATTGAAAATGAACCCTGCAGAAAACATAAAAACAAGACCAAAGTTAGATTCCCCATTGATATGCTCTTTATGATATACTATACATAATTATTTAACAGGTATTTTTTCTCTTTTATATTTCCGAATATTCCTTTAAAAGATCCACTGGAAACTGGTAATAGGGCTACCATTCCCTAACAGTTTCCTTGAAGTAATATATGGAGAAGCATCTCCACAGAGAGAAAACAGGAAGATAGCTTATTGCATTGCTCTGGGCTTCACTCAAATTGGAACATTGATCAATCATAAAAGCTCCTCCTCCTTGCTGATTGGATAATTTACTGGCAATTTAAAAGTGCTTAGTACGGCTTTCAAGGGGGAACCCCATGCATAGCACCTTGTCCCCATGTTGAGGAGAAGAAGGGCCTCTTCCCCAGAACCCTGGCTTGGTGGTTGTGGAGAGTCTATAGGAATCTGATAGCTTGTTTTAACAACAAGGGGACACACAGATACCACCCCTAATGAGTAAGGGGGAACAATATACCCCTACTCATTCACCAAAAAAGTAAACAGTAAATAAAAACACTCAATTTCACAGAATAAATCATTTTATTTAAAAAAAATGTCCTACAATGTAAATCCAACATGATGGAGATTGTTGTAAATCATTTTGATCGACATAAGCCAAAGAAAAAAAATCAGTTAACCCCAACGTGATGGTGGGCACACGCAATATAAGGGAAGAGGCGGAGACAATGGTGACATCATCATCTAAATATGGCCATGGCAATATTTGGTTAATGTTATTGCCCAAATATGGTCACATGTCAGCCCCTATCCATGCGCCTTTGCTTATGTGGCTATATAATGAATGTATGATTGCTGAGGATGCAACAGATTCCTGCACCTGATGTGTTCTTAGGAAATGATCATGTTGCCCTTGCCCTCTTAATTGCATGGCCATGGACTCCTGTTGGAGTGCACACATTCAATCCCCTATCCCTCCTGTTTACTATGCATGCACCACTTTCCCAAACTTCCTGTTGGGGAAAGCCACACGTTACATCACTACTATTATGCCGCGTACACACGGTCGGACTTTTCGGCTACAAAAGTACGACAGCCCGTCCGACAGACTTTCAACGGACTTTCGACAGACTTTTGGCGGACTTGCGGCAGACTTTCTAACGAATGGACTTGTCTACATACGATCACACAAAAGTCCGACGGATTCGTACGTGATGACGTACACTGGAATAAAATAAGGAAGTTGATAGCCAGTAGCCAATATCTGCCCTAGCGTGGGTTTTTGTCCGTCGGACTAGCATACAGACAAGCGAATTTCTGGGTCCGGCGGAGTTACGACGTAAAGATTTGAAGCATGTTTTAAATCTAAAGTCCGTCAGATTTGCGGCTGGAAAAGTCCGCTGAAAGTCTGGGGAAGCCCACACACGATCGGATTGTCCGCCGGATTTGGTCCGTCGTCGTCCATTGGACGTTTGTAGACGAAAAGTCTGACCGTGTGTACGCGGCATTACCCTAACTCACTCAGCAGGACTAAAAGTTCTACTGTGCCTTGCTCACACATGCACAGGACTGCTGATAAGGCAGTACAGTCAGCCCTCCTGTACGGGGCCCAGGCCCCATCAGTTCAAAAGGGGCACCTGCTGAGCAGGAGGGTCAGCTGTACTGACTTATTGCAGACATGATCCTCTTCTGCTTCCCCTTGCAGCGCTGCTAGCTTCTCCTCTTCTTTCTCCTTGTGGCTGCACTTCAGGGGGATTGGTCCTAGCACATGTTCGCCTACCATCTGCTGTCCGGGTCCCCGTGTGCACTTTTCCCCCACAGCGCTTCTGGCTTCCCTCCTCTCCCGATGGCAACTGATACAGGCACACAAGGGGATGTTTCAGGATGGATAGCAGGGGGAAGGGGCCGACCTTTCCTAAATGAACACAGTGAGCAATCGGTACCAATCACTCCTGTGTCCATTCATCACTAATGCATAATAAACTGTGTTTGTGAATGAACAGGAAGCCTCAGAGTGCTTCCTATTCATTCATCTGTGCAGCTGAGGCTGATAAATCTATGTCCTCAGTAATTTTTGAATGGGTGGTGCCCTGTCAAGTAGGCTGTATGGGGCCCTGTTAATTCTAACAGCAGCCATGCACATGCATGCCAGGTTTATTTTTTTTATGTAGTAATCTCAGCTGCTGGTGCATGTAGGCACAGGCAGTATCAGCACCTTCCTGTGTAGTCTGATCCCTGGAGAATGCACTAAAGGGTGACTCCTGAGGACACTGCAAGGGAGCAGAGCTACCCTAGCTGTTCCTCCATTGAAAATACATGTAAATTCATTATGTGCGAATGGGGTAAAGAATATTTACAGACTTAATTTGCTGCAATTCCAATGTGTGAATGCTAAAAATACCACACCGTACCACAAATACCACACCAGACTGCCTGCAGCACTAACACAGTCCTGCTATAAGATCCCTTTCACACTGTGGTCGCTCCGCGTTAACGGTAAAGCGCCACTAGTTTTAGCGGAGCTTTTTGGCTGCTAGCGGAGAGCTTTTAACCCCCGCTAGCGACCGAATAAAGGGTTAAAAGTACCTGTGTTTTGGCGCTGTCGAAACGCTTTTCAGGCTTTTTGGCAGCGCTGCTCACAGGACTTTTTCTAATGTTCTGCAAGTGCACCGCCCCAGTGTGAAAGCATTTGGGCTTTCACATTGGGGTGACATGAGAGGCGTTTTTCAGGTGCTTTACAGGCGCGATTTCTAGCGCTAAAATGCCTGAAAAACGCCTCCAGTGTCTCAGGGGTCTAAGTCTTTGATCCTCGTCATTTTACTAGTATGAAAAAATAAAAATTGCAGTATTTGTATTTATATACCAAAGACATGTAGAAGAATACATTTTGGCATAAATGTTTGAAAAAAAAAATTAAAACATTTTTTATTGGATATGTTTTATAGCAAAAAAGTAAAAAACATTGTTTCTTTTCTCTTTTTTTTTTGACTTTTGTCATTTATAGCGCAAAAAATAAAAAAACACAGTGATGATCAAATACCACCAAAAGAAAGCTCTATTTGTGGGAAAAAAATAATAGAAATATCATTTGTGTACAGTGTTGCATGACTGAGCAATTACCAGTTAAAGTAGCGCAGTGCTGAATAGCAAGTAATGGCCTGGTCATGAAGGGGGTAAAATCTTCCGGATGTCAAGCGGTTATGTGGACTACAGAAAATAACTTGAGATTAAAGGACATAATAAAAGGGCAGGGAGATGTATTCCTTACAGCAACAGAGCAAAATGGGATACATTTAGCCTGGATGTATGGAAATATAGGTAGTTACAACATTTCTGGAGGAACTTAACAAAATCACCTAGTTCAGTAAAAAATTTAAATCTGAAGGAATGGCTTCTGGATTTTGGGTATACCCCTAAATATTCCATCTACTATATCTACAGATTGTTATCTTTTTTTTAGAATCTAGAAATCCTAATTATTGGTCTAAATGGGAACTACATTTGGATCAGACAGTAACAGAAGTTCAAAAGTGTAAAATATTAGGATTAATATATACAGTGTGCGTAGACTCAAAAGTAAAGGAAATTAATTTTAAACTATTAGCTAGGTCAGCTTTTACAACAGTTACCCTTGAAATTAAACTATCACGTTTCGGTGAACTTTTGCTAAAACCATTTCATTGGAGGTCAGTGGGGAAAAATTCCCCGCATATTGGTAGCGTGTGGAAAGTATGCCCCCCTTACAGTGGTGGTTAGGGTGATACCTTTATATAAAGCTAAATAGACCATTGGTTTCTATCAGCTGGCTCTGCCAAGTGGTGTTGGTTCCAGAACTATGAAGGCACCTTTAAATGAGAGGACAATCAGCTACAGGTCCAGGAACCTCAGGTGGAACCCTGGATGATTGAGCGAAGTGGAATTATGTATAATACAAATGCTCAATTATATAAGAATAATGGAGGAATGGAGGAAAATTGTCTCTATACATTTGTGGAGTTGCAATCCATTTGGACCCTCTGCAGTGTCTCTCTTTCGTGATGCAACATATACACATATGCAACACATATAGAAGCTCCATGATACAACACAATGCAGCTAAGGGCGGCCATAGATGATACAATATTGATTCCTTCCACCACCTGGCCTGGAGGTTACATGGTGATTACTGCTAGCTGCTATAGCCGCTATAATCTAATATAATAACCTGGTTGTACCAAGTTGACCGATGGTACAATCAGCCTGCAAATACAAGGTTTAAATCTTGTTCGGTCCCTGCTGAACTGGCCGAGATTCAAACCATCTATGGTCAAGATTCAAACCATCTATGGTTGAGATTCGAATCTACGAAGGTCGGGATTCAAACCGTCTAAGGCTGGCTTAAAGAAATTATACCTAAATTTTGTAGGACAGATAAATCACCAACAATTGTAGAGTGGCTAGTGGAAGAAGACCAGATTTGTCTTTTGGAGGACTTGGTTAATATTCATAGAGATACTTGTGATAAGTTTTATAAAGTTTTAATTACTCTAATTGGTGGACTCAAAAGATATACATCACATAATAACAACCCTCAGAGGTAACATCCCATTATCATTCTATGTAAAACAAGAGACCAACCATTGGGGGTGAAGACAAAAAGCAGGGCTTTTAAATGTACCTCCATTGAGATGCCTTCACAGATTTGTGCTTCTATGTGCACAGAAGAGAGAATATAAGGCCAGGTGGAAAAGATAAAGTTGATCTTTGGGAGAAGAGGTTAGGGCAGTGATTCTCACCCAAGGCTTTGTAGAACTCTAGGGTTCCTCCAGAGGTTGTTTGGGGTTATTTGAGCTGTGGCTGAATGACCCATTTGATGGTGTCTGCAAAGTTATGGGGCCAATGTCACTTGGCAGAACCAGCTACATGACGCCAATGATCTTTTTAGCTGTCTACAAAGGTGACATTCTGAGCACCACTATAAGGGGGCATGCTTCCCACTGGCCGGCAGTAATAAGAGGCATGTAAGAGGCATTTATTCCTACTGACCTCCCCAATAAATTGGTTTTAGCAGGGGTTCCCTAAGACCTGAAAATTATTTTATGGGTTCCTTTGTGATTAAAAAAAAAGTTGAGAAATGCCTTGGACCCTTTGCTTTATCTCTAGAAAGATAGGAGCTGTCTTTATCTCACTTTAATAGTCCTCCTTATAGAAATGTAGTCTAATATGGGCACTGTAATATAATTAGAAAAGTGTCATTAAGATTGGAATAAATTAATTGATAGAAATATAAGTAATACATATGTTTATAGTTCACTTTTTGAGGGATTGGAGAATGGGGGGTTTGAGGGTTTAATGAGTTTTGTTTATTTTAATGTGTGATAGAAAGCAGGAGAGGAAATGTACACGATGAGAATTTGAAATAGAAGTCCACTTGAAAACTACTCTCTGAGTCTGTCTTCCCTTATGTGTCATGTCTATATGTGAGAATATAGAGATGTATTCATGATAATAACAAGGCAATCATTTTTGTAATTATATGTGCAAAAACAATACCATTCAAGGTGACATACAGTAAAAATCAAAATATACTCCAATAGAAATGAAACCACCACAAAACAGTATAAAAGTGACTGCTGACCTCAAATCAACATAAAAAATATAGGACAAATGGGCTTCCAATAGTAAGGGAAGGGCAGTAAATAGGTTGGTTGTCAGCAATCAGAATTAAAGTACAGTTTCCTAGATGACCCTAAGCTGCCCCTATGTAATTTGCCGGATTTTCCGGTGCTTTCTCTACAACAGCTTCTGATACACTATGGTGGCTCTTCGCTTCCTTTTCTTGTGAAAGGGGAGCTGGTACATAACAGAACCCCCATTATTGGCCCGGATAAGCCTGCTGGCCATAGTTTTTTATCCCATGCAGTGCATTATGGTTACAAGGAATGCAAGCGACTGAATTACATCATTACTCTGCGGGGACAATGGAACTTGAACAGGCAGGATCCACCTCAAACCCATGGTGGAACCAAACTGAACCCCATCCCTGATGGTCACTAAATGGTGTGAATAGGAGGACAGGTGGACTTACCCAAAGTGGAGGGTCTGGATGTCAGTTCTCTGATGTGATCTCAGTGCTGAACACACTGACAGTGGAGGACTGGAAGAGTCTGGATGTTTTTTATGTGTGTGTTGGAGGGGGGGGGGAGGGGCACATTTTCAGCTGAGAAAACCCACCACAGATCTACACCAAAAACCTCCAACACCCAGCCAGAGTGTCTAAAAATGACTTGTCACAAACTGTTCTAATTCTTCTAATTCTGCATGTATGTCCGGTGTAATTCTCAGTATATGTTCTTATTCTGTATGTATGGACTCTGCACAGTACTACTTCTCTTGTCCTGTATGTCAGGTGTAATTCTCTGTATCTGTTCTTATTCTGTATGTATGGAGATTTTTATTTGTACAAACAAACAAGATACATAATAACAGACTAACTGACTGAAAATAACATAAATACAACAATTACTAACATGTTGTTTTGGTCAAAAACTTAGCAGTTAAAGGGCATTAATAGGAAATAAATGTCATGTGACAATAAGACTCCTTTCCATAAGTCTATACTTCTCCAACATTTCATTATAAGTCAGAATCGGAGTCACTCTGCTGACTACCAGTTTCCATATCAGATTCTGCGGATCCAGGATCGGGGGCAGACGCCTTTTAGTGGGCGGGTCATCCTCTGAGCCAATCACATACTCCTTTTCCACTCTTTTTAATTCCTGCTCCAGTTCCTGGGCCTCTAGCGAATAGGAGTCAGCATCCGAATCTAATAACGCTTCATACCTATTGGTGGAAACTGCCATACCCACTTCTGGTGCCCCTTTCACTTTTTTAGCTGGCTTTGTCCAGTCACTTTCGGGTTTACGGGTTGATTTATCCTTTTTTTTATTCCTCCTCTTCTGACCAGTGATTAGGGATGAGCCGAACACTCCCCTGTTCGGTTCGCACCAGAACATGCAAACAGGAAAAAAGTTTGTTCGAACACGCGAACACCGTTAAAGTCTATGGGACACGAACATGAATAATCAAAAGTACTCATTTTAAAGGCTTATATGCAAGTTATTGTCATAAAAAGTGTTTGGGGACCTGGGTCCTGCCCCAGGGGACATGGATCAATGCAAAAAAAGTTTTAAAAACAGCCGTTTTTTCGGGAGCAGTGATTTTAATAATGCTTAAAGTCAAACAATAAAAGTGTATTATCCCTTTAAATTTCGTAGCTGGGGGGTGTCTATAGTATGCCTGTAAAGGGGCGCATGTTTCCTGTGTTTAGAACAGTCTGACAGCAAAATGACATTTCGTAAGGAAAAAAAGCTATTTAAAACTACCCGCGGCTATTGCATTGCCGACAATACACATAGAAGTTCATTGATAAAAACGGCATGGGAATTGTGTCTTACCTTCTCATTACATTATGCTAGACGTGAAATTTTACTCAGATGGAAACTGGTAGAGCCTCCCACTCTAGCCTCATGGAAAAGGTCGGTGAACTTGGTACTCCCTCTATACAGAATGACATATGAAAGTAGGCAATGCCCAGGGAAATTTGATAAAATCTGGTCTTCTTGGATAGATGCTTCCGGGGACCCTGAAACCCCTACCCCTTAACTGTGATGCAAAACACCTTGGAGCACATTTTCTATCACATGTTTATTCTCCTTCTGTCCTGGTTCCCCCCCCCCTCATCCCTTTCTGTCCCCCTCCCCTCTCCCCCCCCCCCCTGCTCAGGTTTAATAGAATACTGATTACTTACATAAAGTTACCTAAGATTTTATAAGATTTTATAACACTATAATGCATTAACCTATGCTGTTGGGTGATACTTCTCACATCTGCACAGCTGGAATGTTTGATAAATAGTGGCTACCAGATGATGGTAGAGATTTTATTGTCCTTATTGTTTTTGTACTGAATGTACTAACTCAATTTGTATTGTAATGCTGATTTGTTCAATAAAAAAGTTTCTGTTAAAAAAAAAAAAACGGCATGGGAATTCCCCACAGGGGAACCCCGAACCAAAATAAAAAAAAAAAAATGACGTGGGAGTCCCCCTAAATTCCATACCAGGCCCTTCAGGTCTGGTATGGATATGGATATTAAGGGGAACCCCGCGCCAAGCATCCATACCAGACCCTTATCCGAGCACGCAACCTGGCAGGCCGCAGGAAAAGAGGGGGGACGAGAGTGCGCCCCCCCTCCTGAACCGTACCAGGCCACATGCCCTCAACATTGGGAGGGTGCTTTGGGGTAGCCCCCCAAAACACCTTGTCCCCATGTTGATGAGGACAAGGGCCTCATCCCCACAACCCTGGCCGGTGGTTGTGGGGGTCTGCGGGCGGGGGGCTTATCAGAATCTGGAAGCCCCCTTTAACAAGGGGACCCCCAGATCCCGCCCCCCCGTGTGAAATGGTAAGGGGGTACTTACCCCTACCATTTCACTAAAAAACTGTCAAAAATGTTAAAAATGACAAGAGACAGTTTTTGACAATTCTTTAATTTAAATGCTTCTTCTTTCTTCTATCTTCCTTCATCTTCTTCTTCTGGTTCTTCTGGCTCTTCTGGTTCTTCCTCCGGCGTTCTCGTCCAGCATCTCCTCCGCGGCGAAGAAAAGAAGAAGAGAAGAAGAGAAGAAGATGAAGAGAAGAGCGGGAGCCTCCCCCCATGCCATGAGTGTGGAGTGGCCGAGGAGAAGAAGATAGAAGACGCCGTGGAGGAGATGCTGGATGAGAACGCCGGAGGAAGAACCAGAAGAACCAGAAGATGAAGGAAGATAGAAGAAAGAAGAAGCATTTAAATAAAGGAATTGTCAATAAACTGTCTCTTGTCATTTTTAACATTTTTTGACAGTTTTTTAGTGAAATGGTAGGGGTAAGTACCCCCTTACCATTTCACACGGGGGGGGACCTGGGGGTCCCCTTGTTAAAGGGGGCTTCCAGATTCCAATAAGCCCCCCGCCCGCAGACCCCCACAACCACCGGCCAGGGTTGTGGGGATGAGGCCCTTGTCCTCATCAACATGGGGACAAGGTGTTTTGGGGGGCTACCCCAAAGCACCCTCCCAATGTTGAGGGCATGTGGCCTGGTACAGTTCAGGAGGGGGGGCCGCACTCTCGTCCTGCCCTCTTTTCCTGCGGCCTGCCAGGTTGCGTGCTCGGATAAGGGTCTGGTATGGAATTTAGTGGGACTCCCACGTCATTTTTTTTTTTTTAATTTTGGTTCGGGGTTCCCCTGTGGGGAATTCCCATGCCCTTTTTATCAATGAACTTCTATGTGTATTGTCGGCAATGCAATAGCCGCGAGTAGTTTTAAATGGGTTTTTATCTTCGAAATGTAATTTTGCTGTCAGACTGTTCTAAACACGGGAAACATGCGCCCCTTTACAGGCATACTATAGACACCCTCCAGCTACGAAATTTAAAGGGATATTACACTTTTATTGTTTGACTTTAAGCATTATTAAAATCACTGCTCCTGAAAAAACGGCCGTTTTTAAAACTTTTTTTGCATTGATCCATGTCCCCTGGGGCAAGACCCAGGTCCCCAAACACTTTTTATGACAATAACTTGCATATAAGCCTTTAAAATTAGCACTTTTGATTTCTCCCATAGACTTTTAAAGGGTGTTCCGCGGCATTCGAATTTGCCGCGAACACCCCAAATTGTTCGCTGTTCGGCGAACTTGCGAACAGCCAATGTTCGAGTCGAACATGAGTTCGACTCGAACTCGAAGCTCATCCCTACCAGTGATCTTCACAGAGACAGGAACTGGAACAGAAGAAGAGTGTGGGGCCAGCTGCTTCTCAGCCTGCTGAACACTGTCCGTCCGCCCGGGAGTAGTCTCCTGGACCTCTGGGACAACCTCCTCCCTAGTCAATACAGCCCCATTCATTAAGGCTTCCTCCTCTAGTTGTTCTGCTGCAGCCAACACTTCATTGTCTGCAGATTCCCCATCCTTATTATGGAAGGCCTCCGGGCAATCCCTGTGGAAATGGCCAAGCCCACCACATAGATTGCACTTAACCTTCTCACAGGTAGAACTGATGTGGCCAACCTCCCCACAAAGATTACACTTCAGGATCGTACAAACATTCGCCACATGGCAGATTTACCACATTTATAACATAACCTGGGCTGACCTGCATAGAAGCATACTCCTCTCTCCCGCCCAATGAAGAAAGAGTTGGGTAGGTGATGGGTCTTAGTTTTTGTCAACTCAGAAACCATTTCACAATGTCTTCTAAGCCAGATGACAATATCCTGGGGGGCACAGACTCATTCCAGAAAATGATGTTAACATTTGCTGTGTCAGGTTTAGAGATGGGAATAAAGATGAAATTCCTCCAACCCTCTTTGTCCCGCAAACTACTGAAACTAGCCCAGAACCTGTCTAAGTCAGACATGAGCTTAAAGCTGATATCATAACCTTGTCTGTCAGGGAGATTGATGACTGCCAGTATGTCCGCAGGAGCAAACCCATCTGATGACACAGCAACTCCCTTACTACAAACCTCCTATCAGGGAGCTCCTCTCTGGAACTCCTATGCTTAAATCTGACCACATTTCTCCTCCTAAAGGCCTGACCAGTATAACTGTTAATGGTGGAAAAAGAAGAGGCCCCACGGCTCCAGGCATTCCGAGGAGGGACATGACCAGATGGACCAGCATTCCCTTGTGGAGCAGATGGTGGATTCACCAAAGGGGGGAAGTCCTGAGAGTTATTCTGAACTGACTCCGCCATCGCTACATTCTCAGAGCCCTCAGACTGCTGATGACCCCATTCAGATATACCAGCATTAGTATTATTAACATCAGAATTATTCACCACATCAATATTAGTGACATCATCACTGCACCTCATATCATCATTACTAGCAGCATCATTACTAGTTACCACAGTGTTACTCCCACCATGAACACCAGTCCCGCCAGCGTGGCTCCCACCAGGAGTACTAGTGGCAGCAGCACTGTTCTCACAATCCATGTGCTGGGAGTCCACCATGTCACTCCTCTGAGTCTCCTGTACTGTGAATGTCTGCTGGGTTAAACTGATATTCCCACTATCCTCCAGAGCTGGAAGTCCAGCAGAAGGATCTGCTCCAACCTCACTGTCCTCCAGAGGCTGCACAGTCTTCCCTTCAGGAGACACATGTGGTGGCTGCGTGCGTTGGACCGGATCCCCAGAGTCTGACTCTGTAGAAGACGCAGTCCTTCCACTCAATCCCGCCTCAAATCGATCACAATTGCGGTACACCTCCGCCACTGGTCCCAGTTCTTCCAGAACAGTATCAATGTCCTTTGACACACCGGCCAGTTCAATGCCCAGGGAGTTCAGTTTGCTGTCATATAATATTTCCTTCTTGGGGTTGGCAGCCTTAAGTCTATATACAGAGTCAATCTGCTTCTGGATTCTAGCCTTGGCTTTTCTCAGGGTCGCCATTCTTTTTACCAGGAAAGAAATCTTGTCAGCCAGGTGCAGCACAGGTTCAGACTTTAACCCCTGCTGCTATGCGGCTGCAGGACGCTTGAAATCCTGATCCACCTTCCCATTACCAGTACTGGGCTGAGGATATCTGCTGGGTATAGATGGTTTCACTGGGGCAGATTGTGGAAAATGATTACCACCCTCTTTATTCTGCTGCAGCTTAGAGCGCGATTAATGTCCCTGGCTGCTGCCCACCATTACACACTGTTGTAAGTTCTCTTTAATGGTTTTCTGTTCTAAGGAAGTTCTGGTGTATTTGCGAGGAGTACTGGGAGAAACCGATGTCTCTGCTCCACTCTGAGCTCTATGAGCTGCACGCTGCTGAGCTTGCTGTGGTTGTAATGGCTGGCTGGATCGGATCACACTTCCAGAACTTGGATTGTACTGGGTGGTATTAGTATGTTCCTGGACTGAATGAGTCCCACTCTGAGGGGTTCTTTGATTTGCACTTCCAGAGTTTGGACTGTGCTGAGCGATAATATTATGTCTCTGAACAGGCTGAGCTGCACTGTGCTGGGCTTGCTGGGCCTGCAATGGCTGGCTGGATTGAGAACTCTTTTGCTGAATAGTATTATCGGTACTTTTCATACACACATTTCCACATCTACTTACAGTTTCTGCAGATGTCTTCCCATTCCCAGAGCTCTGTCCTCCTGCTTCACCACCAACCACAGCTTCACCAGACAGTCCTTGTGTAGGCCGGAAAGCCTGGGACTCTCCTGAGAGAGATTCCCGCCCAGGGGAGCCCAACCCTGGGCTTGTACCAGACATCAGAGCAGCTCTGCACCACACAGACTTCAGCTGCTCCACAAGCAGACACACCCTCTGCACAGTACTACTTCTCTTGTCCTGTATGCCGGGTGTAATTCTCGGTATCTGTCCTTATTCTGTATCTATGGACTTTGCGCAGTACTACTTCTCTTATCCAGAATGCCGGGTGTAATTCTCAGTATCTGTTCTTATTCTGTATGTATGGAGATTTTTATTTGTAAAAACAAACAAGATACATAATAACAGACTAACTGACTGAAAATAACACAAATACAACAATTACTAAATGTTGTTTAGGTCAAAAACTTAGCAGTTAAAAAAGGGCATTAATAGGAAATAAATGTCATGCCACAATAAGACTCCTTTCCATAAGTCTACACTTCTCCATCATTTCCTAATTTCCAAACCCTTAATCTATCATAACTCAGATAACTCTAAACTTGCAATTTTACTAGAGATAAACTGTTCATTATGCATGGCAACTTTAGTCCTTGCATGCCATTGATAGTACTTGACTACGGTAATGATGATGTACATTGTCCCTCTGTCTACACTGTGTATTGTTGGGAGAACACCATAAAGCCTGTCTGAGCAACTTAGGTTTTCCAACCTCTGGATCCCAACTCTGGCAGCTACTTCCTTCCATACTTCACGGCTTCCCCAACAATCCACCAAGAAAAGGTCCATGGACTCCTCCCAATTACAGCCCAATAGGGCAGATCCTTTCAGATTCAGCCAGCCCTTTCATGTTCCCCCTCACATACATCTTTCCATGGAGAGACAACCAGGCAATGTCATGAAACTTTTAGGGTAATCTAGGGCTATTCAGCAACTTTAAGCTTTCCTCCATAACAGCTGTAGTGCAGTCTCTGAGTACAAGTGGAGAACAGAAAAAGGTCCTACAGATCCTCTGGTATAATAATTTCCTTGAGCTATTTAGTTTTCTCAATCCCACACCTCCTCAGAGACTTCAGAGCTGAGTCCAGATATGGTGGGAGATAACCCTGAGTACATCTCTTCCTCTTGAGAGAACCGCCCCGCATCCAGGACTCTGCATGAGGCAATATCCAGGCTCTAACACTGTTTACCCACGGAGGGCCAACACTGGAGTCCAAGCACCCAAAATTAACTTTAAGAAACAGAGAATCAAAAAACACCTTAGGATTTATCATATTCAACCCACCCTCTTTCTTCAGCAGGTAAGTAACCCCTCTTTTTATTGTATTCAGTCTATTACCCTAGAAGAGCTGAAAAAACAGACTGAAGAGCCTTGCAGAGAAAGATTCTGGCAACTGAAAAACCATAGAGACATTTAGAAAGATAGGAATTAAGTAAGTTTTCAACATTGTGACCCTTTCTCTGTAGGTCAGCTTGCAATTCTTCCATCACTGAACCCTTGCATTTCCAGCATCCAATTTCTCCTCCCAATTTAGCCTGGCATTATCTTCCCTTCCAAACTTAAATCCTAAGATCTTAAGACAACTTGAATCTATTGCAAACTGGGGCAGATCAAAATCTGGATCACCCTGCAGTGTCCAGAGAGCTTCACTCTTCTTAAAGTTGACAAGAGACCCAGAGGCCTCAGAGTAAGTTCCAATGGAAGCTGCTAGCAACTGGGCCTCATGGGAGGCAGACACCACTACAGTGACATCATCCACCTAAGCGAATACGGATAGGGCTGAGGCATGGGGCATATGTACCCCCTGAAATCCACACTCCTGCAGTGATCTCAAAAAAGGATCAATGGCAAAAACATATAAGAGGGGACTCAAGGGGCAACCCTGCCTCACCCCAGCCTCAACCCTAAAGGTACCGCCCTGCCACCCATTGATAAGTGGAAAGCTCTCAGACTTCCAGTATAAAGTTTTCAGCCAATCAACCTTGGGATACCATACTTTAACAAAGTCGCCCACAGATACCCATGGTCAACCCTGTCAAAAGCTTTAGCTTGGTCTAAACTCACCATATACTTCCCATGCCTAAGAACCTTACACCTCTGAAAAGCTTCCCTCAAGGAAATGATAGCACCATAAATATTCTGCCCTTTTACCGTGCCATACTGACAGTCTGTCAATAGTGCTTGAGAAAAACACTTTGGATATTGGAGTTTTCGGGACTTTGAGTGAGGCACATGGGGAATGTGCCTCCATCCCTAATTCAGAGAGAAAAATGGGAGTTTGGGACTTTAAAATGAGGTCCACGGACAACAGGAGGTGAATGAAAAATTGTGTTTATTGATCATAGATCCTGTATCAAACCATATCACAAACATAGACCACATGTAAAAGAAGAACATTGTAATAAATGTCATTCAATACACCTACGCACATATGTATGAGCGCATGCACTAAGGCATCAAGAGTACATCAATATGTTAACTAGAGGCCACATGATAGTCACAAGCGATCGATGGATACATACAATGATAAATACATATATATACACATAAAAGCAGCATTGGGCGATGGAAGTAAAAATGTGTGAAACCATAATTGATTGAAGAAAGATGTTCTAAGTTGATAGTGAGATGTGAGCATCTATCTGTGTGACAAAATTCCCAACGCGTTTCGTGTGAACCACTCATCAGGGGCACAGTGCTCAAACATATCTATGAAATGTAATAAAATGAACAATTAGTCTATATGCAACCGATTGTAGCGGGGGGAAGTAATTGTATGACCCCTGAGTATTTACATAAAATCAGTGCAGAGGAGGTGTGGTGATGATGGAGCCAAGGCCAAATTAGCAGTCCTAACCGGGAGCTGAGGTGACAGAAACATGCACTGGCGGGGCGCATGCATAGAGCCCCCCCACATGCACAGAACCCGGAACACTAGATCTTGAGATGAGACAGTAACCTGCCAGTAATGACTACTAGGGATGAGCCGAACAACCCCCTGTTCGGTTCGCACCAGAACATGCGAACAGGAAAAAAGTTCATTCGAACACGCGAACACCGTTAAAGTCTATGGGACACGAACATGAATAAGCAAAAGTGCTAATTTTAAAGGCTAATATGCAAGTTATTGTCATAAAAAGTGTTTGGGGACCTGGGTCCTGTCCCAGGGGACATGGATCAATGCAAAAAAAAGTTTTAAAAACGGCCGTTTTTTCAGGAGCAGTGATTTTAATAATGCTTAAAGTCAAACAATAAAAGTGTAATATCCCTTTAAATTTCGTACCTGGGGGGTGTCTATAGTATGCCTGTAAAGGGGCGCATGTTTCCTGTGTTTAGAACAGTCTGACAGCAAAATGACATTTTGAAGGAAAAAACTCATTTAAAACTACCCGCGGCTATTGCATTGCCCACAATACACATAGAAGTTCATTGATAAAAACGGCATGGGAATTCCCCAAAGGGGAACCCCGAACCAAAATTAAAAAAAAAAAATGACGTGGGAGTCCTCCTAAATTCCATACCAGGCCCTTCAGGTCTGGTATGGATATTAAGGGGAACCCCGGCCAAAATTTAAAAAAAAAATGACGTGGGGTTCCCCCTAAATTCCATACCAGACCCTTCAGGTCTGGTATGGATTTTAAGGGGAACCCCGCGCCAAAAAAAAAAAAAAAAACGGCGTGGGGTCCCCCCAAAAATCCATACCAGACCCTTATCCGAGCACGCAACCTGGCAGGCCGCAGGAAAAGAGGGGGGGACGAGAGTGCGGCCCCCCCTCCCTCCTGAACCGTACCAGGCCACATGCCCTCAACATTGGGAGGGTGCTTTGGGGTAGCCCCCCAAAACACCTTGTCCCCATGTTGATGAGGACAAGGGCCTCATCCCCACAACCCTGGCCGGTGGTTGTGGGGGTCTGCGGGCGGGGGGCTTATCGGAATCTGGAAGCCCCCTTTAACAAGGTGACCCCCAGATCCCGGCCCCCCCCCTGTGTGAAATGGTAAGGGGGTACATAAGTACCCCTACCATTTCACGAAAAAAGTGTCAAAAATGTTAAAAATGACAAGAGACAGTTTTTGACAATTCCTTTATTTAAATGCTTCTTCTTTCTTCTATCTTCCTTCATCTTCTGGTTCTTCTGGTTCTTCTGGCTCTTCTGGTTCTTCCTCCGGCGTTCTCGTCCAGCATCTCCTCCGCGGCGTCTTCTATCTTCTTCTCCTCGGGCCGCTCCGCACCCATGGCATGGGGGGGAGGCTCCCGCTCTTCTCTTCTTTTCTTCTTCTTTTCTTCTCTTCTTCTCTTCTTCATTTTCTTCTCCGGGCCGCTCCGCAATCCATGCTGGCATGGAGGGAGGCTCCCGCTGTGTGATGGCGCTCCTCGTCTGACAGTTCTTAAATAACGGGGGGCGGGGCCACCCGGTGACCCCGCCCCACTCTGACGCACGGTGACTTGACGGGACTTCCCTGTGACGTCACGGGGAATGCCACAGGGAAGTCCCGTCATGTCCCGAGCGTCAGAGGGGGGCGGGGTCACCGGGTGGCCCCGCCCCCCGTTATTTAAGAACTGTCAGACGAGGAGCGCCGTCACACAGCGGGAGCCTCCCTCCATGCCAGCATGGATTGCGGAGCGGGCCGGAGAAGAAAATGAAGAAGAGAAGAAAAGAAGAAGAGAAGAGCGGGAGCCTCCCCCCCATGCCATGGGTGCGGAGCGGCCCGAGGAGAAGAAGATAGAAGACGCCGCGGAGGAGATGCTGGACGAGAACGCCGGAGGAAGAACCAGAAGAGCCAGAAGAACCAGAAGAACCAGAAGATGAAGGAAGATAGAAGAAAGAAGAAGCATTTAAATAAAGGAATTGTCAAAAACTGTCTCTTGTCATTTTTAACATTTTTGACACTTTTTTCGTGAAATGGTAGGGGTACTTATGTACCCCCTTACCATTTCACACAGGGGGGGGGCCGGGATCTGGGGGTCACCTTGTTAAAGGGGGCTTCCAGATTCCGATAAGCCCCCCGCCCGCAGACCCCCACAACCACCGGCCAGGGTTGTGGGGATGAGGCCCTTGTCCTCATCAACATGGGGACAAGGTGTTTTGGGGGGCTACCCCAAAGCACCCTCCCAATGTTGAGGGCATGTGGCCTGGTACGGTTCAGGAGGGAGGGGGGGCCGCACTCTCGTCCCCCCCTCTTTTCCTGCGGCCTGCCAGGTTGCGTGCTCGGATAAGGGTCTGGTATGGATTTTTGGGGGGACCCCACGCCGTTTTTTTTTTTTTTTTTTTTTGGCGCGGGGTTCCCCTTAAAATCCATACCAGACCTGAAGACCTGGGGAATGTGCCTCCATTCCTAATTAAGAGAGAAAAATGGGAGTTTTGAACTTAAAATGAGGTCCACGGACAACAGGAGGTGAATGAAAAATTGTGTTTATTGATCATAGATCCTGTATCAAACCATATCACAAACATAGACCACATGTAAAAGAAGAACATTGTAATAAATGTCATTCAATACACCTACGCACATATGTATGAGCGCATGCACTAAGGCATCAAGAGTACATCAATATGTTAACTAGAGGCCACATGATAGTCACAAGCGATCGATGGATACATACAATGATAAATACATATATATACACATAAAAGCAGCATTGGGCAATGGAAGTAAAAATGTGTGAAACCATAATTGATTGAAGAAAGATGTTCTAAGTTGATAGTGAGATGTGAGCATCTATCTGTGTGACAAAATGACCAACGCGTTTCGTGTGAACCACTCATCAGGGGCACAGTGCTCAAACATATCTATGAAATGTAATAAAATGAACAGTTAGTCTATATGCAACCAATTGTAGCTGGGGGAAGTAATTGTACGACCCCTGAGTACTTACATAAAATCAGTGCAGAGGAGGTATGGTGATGATGGAGCCAAGGCCAAATTAGCAGTCCTAACCGGGAGCTGAGGTGACAGAAACATGCACTGGCGGGGCGCATGCATAGAGCCCCCCCACATGCACAGAACCCGGAACACTAGATCTTGAGATGAGACAGTAACCTGCCAGTAATGACTACCAAACGGGGTCTAAAAAAAAACGGAAGATGCATAGTCAGTATGTCATATTGTACTGATAAGGTGAATAAAAAATATATGCATCAGATGAGGGAAAACTAAAGCTAAAATTGAGAAGGTCAAAACAGAAAAATCCAGCTGGGGATAAGAAAGAAGGAAAAATGAAAAATGAAAAATAAATCACATACAATGCCCATAGAGTGTGGTATAAACGAAAAGGTAGCAAAAGCAGGCCTGATTGGTCAATAACAACAAAGAAAGGGGGGGGGGGGTAGAAGGAAAAATGGTGACTGGTTAACATAATATATGAGTGGGGTAGCCTGGTAGGAGCTTATATGTTTCCCAGAAAAATGTATACGAGTGCTGTGGTGAGGTCTGCCATCATCTGTATGCAGCGCCCAGACTGTGTCGGGAGCGGCCATATATGCACACCCGCCCCAACCACGTGCACACTGACTGACACCAGCGTCACGCAGACACAGCATGTGCAGGGAGGGGCTCTGATGTGGGCGAAAAGCACCGCCCACAAAAGATGCCCATATGACCCCGCTAACCGGCCTAGATGGAAAACCTAATGCCTGCACGCCGTGATGTCAGAGTTGACATCACCCGTGCGGCAGGATGCGTGGCGCCGATGCACCGTGGGCGCCCGCCCACCCCCCACACACACCCACTCCCCCTGATCCTGATAGGGCAGGAGAGAGCGAGAGGGTGAGGGGGGAAGGGGGACACGCAGAGCGCATCGCAGCTCCCGGACATCGGACGACAAAGCGGCCCTGGCGATTCAAAAACCACATAATTCCCCAAAGGTGTGTGTCACAGCTATGCTGCATAATCTCATGGACACACCATAGTTGTGTCCATTGAAAGTGTATGAACCCGGACAAGTTAAAAACCTTCCAGGACTGAAAAACCTAACCTGTGGGTAGCAGGGGAACACTGCTGTCCCTGTCCATGGACCTCCATCCCTAAATGCGGAAGGATATTGGAGTTTTCGGGACTTTGAGTGAGGCACATGGGGAATGTGCCTCCATCCCTAATTCAGAGAGAAAAATGGGAGTTTTGGACTTAAAATGAGGTCCACGGACAACAGGAGGTGAATGAAAAATGGTGTTTATTGATCATAGATCCTGTATCAAACCATATTACAAACACAGACCACATGTAAAAGAAGAACATTGTAATAAATGTCATTCAATACACCTACGCACATACGTATGAGCGCATGCACTAAGGCATCAAGAGTACATCAATATGTTAACTAGAGGCCACATGATAGTCACAAGCGATCGATGGATACATACAACCTAGAAAATAATATTTTTGCCAAAATCTTCCGGTCTACATTTAAAAGGGCTATAGGCTTCCAGTTCTTGATGTCATTAGGTTCTTTACACTTGAACAACAGAACTAAGGATGATACTCTCATGGATGGAGGCATCAGGTGTTTCTCCAAACAACTTTTAAACATATCCACCAGAATCGGAGCTAGGAGCTCTTTAAATTTCTTATAAAATTCAGCTGTAATACCATCAGGTCCTGGTGCCTTCTTTTGACGTAATTTATCAATAGCCTCCCTAACTTCCTCCACCGTTATGTCTGCTGTCAAAGAGAAAAGTCCAAATTATCAACAGGACCTGGAACCGCCTCTAAGAACTGTGCCATCTTCTCCTTATCCAAACCCTTCTCCCAAAACAAGTCAGTATAGTATGATCTTACCACTCCCAGAATACCCTCCTGAGACTCCTGCAAAATCCCCTGGGAATTCTTCAGGCCCGTTATTAACTTCCTAGTCACCTTGTCCCTACAATTTTCAAAGGGATCAGGTGTCCCTGGGGATCCATAATCCCGTTCAAATAACAGGGAGTTGTATCTGCTATATTGATATTGACTTAGCTCAGATTTTACTTGATCAATTTTCCTCCCTGCCTCCAACCCGCCTGAATAAAGCAACTCCAGCTTTTTCCTCAGCCTGACATAATGGCTACATCTACTTTTTCCCATTTTAGCTGACAACTTCCTCAAGAGAGAAGAGATGTCCTTTTTAACATCCTCCCACCAATCTGCAGTACAGTCAAAGAAGTCTAGTCTCTTTGCATGGTGTTGCAAGAGGTTCTGTACTTGTTGCTGAACAGATGCATCTTCTAAGAGATTAGAGTTGAGCCTCCATAGCCCCCTGCCCATATGAGGATGCTTACAGGTTCCCAGACAAAAGTAGAGGGCCACATGATCTGAGTAAGGTACCAGCTTCTCACTCATGTTGGTCACCATTTCTGTAGGACTTACCAGTGCCATATCTAGTCTGCTTTTGATATTACCGCGAAAGAAGGTGAAGCCTGGCTTCCTGTCATTTTGTGCAAAATATCACTTAAACCGGTTTGCAAAATAATACGATTAAGAACTTTGGAGTCACTACCCACCACCCTACCAGAAGAATGGTCACTTAGTGTCCTAGCGACATTAAAATCTCCCACTATAACCACAGGGACCGATTTAAAAAGATATGATTTCACATCATTAAATAACCCGATTCTTCCTGATATTGTTTGAGGCCTATATATGTTAATTAATTTGAGTCTCCTGCCATGAATTGTTACTTCCAATATAAGACATCTTCCCATTGACACCTCAGTGAGTCTGTGCACCGTCACATCCTTATGCCGCATACACACGGTCGGACTTTCTAGAAAGCTAGGTCAAACGTACTTGCCGCCAGACTTCCGGCGGACTACCGCCGGACTTTCTGAACGGCCGGACTTGCCTACACACGGCCGGACTTTCCGGAATCCGGTCTTCCCGACGGACTTCCGCCGGACTTTCAGAATGAACGGACTTTCCCACACACGGACAAGTCCGTTCATTTTGAACGTGACTTGGGTACGACGGGACTAGAAAAGGAATTCAATCTCGCCGCTTTTTTTGGCGAGATTGAAACCTTGCGAGCCCCGTCGCAGGCCCTTAGGTCTGGTATGGAACTTTAAGGGGAACCCCCTACGCCGAAAAACCGGCGTGGGGGTCCCCCCAAAATCCATACCAGACCCCGATCCGAGCACGCAGCCCGGCCGGTCAGGAAAGGGGGTGGGGACGAACGAGCGCCCCCCCCCCTCCTGAACCGTACCAGGCCGCATGCCCTCAACATGGGGGGGTGCTTTGGGGGAGGGGGCGCCTTGCGGTGCCCCCCCACCACAAAGCACCTTGTCCCCATGTTGATGAGGACAAGGGCCTCTTCCCGACAACCCTGGCCGTTGGTTGTCGGGGTCTGCGGGCGGGGGGCTTATCGGAATCCGGGAGCCCCCTATAATAAGAGGGCCCCCAGATCCCGGCCCCCCCACCCTATGTGAATGAGTATGGGGTACATGGTACCCCTACCCATTCACCTAGGTAAAAAGTGTCAATAATAAAACACAACACAGGTTTTTAAAATAATTTATTAAACAGCTCCGGGGGGGGTCTTCTTCCGTCTTCGGGGGTCCCTCTGGTTCATCTTCTCCCGGCGTCCGGTTGGTTCTTCTCCGCTCTCCGGCCTCTTCTCCTGGTGTCCCAGGTCTTCGGCCGGCCCCTCTGCTGTCTTCAGGTAGCTCTATTGCCAGCGGAGGTCCGGACTTCTTGGCTTCTTGGCTTCTTGTGTTCTCTTCTCTTCCCCCAGATGTTGACACGACGCTCTCTCCGGCTGGACTGGTCTCTGAGGGCTGCGTTGTGACTTATATAGGCGGAGACCCCGCCCCCATATGATGTCACAGTCCCTGGGCATGCTGGGACTGTGACATTTTAGGGGGCGTGGTCGACCACGCCCCCTAAAACGTCACAGTCCCAGCATGCCCAGGGACTGTGACATCATATGGGGGCGGGGTCTCCGCCTATATAAGTCACAACGCACCCCTCAGAGACCAGTCCAGCCGGAGAGAGCGTCGTGTCAACATCTGGGGGAAGAGAAGAGAAGAGAACACAAGAAGCCAAGAAGCCCAGAAGTCCGGACCTCCGCTGGCAATAGAGCTACCTGAAGACAGCAGAGGGGCCGGCCGAAGACCTGGGACACCGGGAGAAGAGGCCGGAGAGCGGAGAAGAACCAACCGGACGCCGGGAGAAGATGAACCAGAGGGACCCCCGAAGACGGAAGAAGACCCCCCCCGGAGCTGTTTAATAAATTATTTTAAAAACCTGTGTTGTGTTTTATTATTGACACTTTTTACCTAGGTGAATGGGTAGGGGTACCATGTACCCCATACTCATTCACATAGGGTGGGGGGGCCGGGATCTGGGGGCCCTCTTATTATAGGGGGCTCCCGGATTCCGATAAGCCCCCCGCCCGCAGACCCCGACAACCAACGGCCAGGGTTGTCGGGAAGAGGCCCTTGTCCTCATCAACATGGGGACAAGGTGCTTTGTGGTGGGGGGGCACCGCAAGGCGCCCCCTCCCCCAAAGCACCCCCCCATGTTGAGGGCATGCGGCCTGGTACGGTTCAGGAGGGGGGGGGCGCTCGTTCGTCCCCACCCCCTTTCCTGACCGGCCGGGCTGCGTGCTCGGATCGGGGTCTGGTATGGATTTTGGGGGGACCCCCACGCCGGTTTTTCGGTGTAGGGGGTTCTCCTTAAAGTTCCATACCAGACCTAAGGGCCTGGGATGCCCCCCGCGCTCGCCGCAATGGGAAAATTAGTTTTTCCTATTGCAGCGAGCGCGAGATGCAGTAACCTGCTCCTCCGTCGTATCTGGTCCTTCGGACTAGCATACAGACGAATGGGCTTTCCGTCAGGAACTGAGTCCGGCGGAGGTACGACGTAAAGATTTGAAGCAGGCTTCAAATCTAAAGTACGTCGGATTTCCGCCCGAAACGGTCCGTCGGAAGGCCGATGGAGACCACACACGGTCGGATTGTCCGCCGGACTTGGTCCGGCGGCGTCCGTCGGACTTTTGCAGGTGAAAAGTCCGACCGTGTGTACGCGGCATTAGTATTAAAAAGGATGGCAACACCTGCATAAGACTCCACAGCCAAAGACCAAAATGAGGGTTCCGTGTGCCACTCCCTCTCTGCCTCTTGCATAAGTCCAAAAGATGTTAGATGTGTCTCTTGTGAAAAAATAAACATCAGCGTCCAGGTACCTGAGGTGTTCAAAAACGGCATGCCTTGTTAGGAGAAAAACCTGCCATCACAGCAAAGAGGAGAAAAAATAAGACTCCATCATTATAAGTCAGAATCGGAGTCACTCTGCCGACTACCAGTTTCCATATCAGATTCTGCGGATACAGGATCAGGGGGCGGGGGCCTTTTAGTGGGCGGGTCATCCTCTGAGCCAGTCGCATACTCCTTTTCCACTCTTTTTAATTACTGCTCCAGTTCCTGGGCCTCTAGAGAATAGGAGTCAGCATCCAAATCTAATAACACTTCATACCTATTGGTGGAAACTGCCTGTCACGGATTCACACCCCACGGCTACTAACTAACCGCGACGTGCGTTCCGTGACCGGGGTATATGAGGAACTAAGGGAATAAGGGGGAACTTATACTGCGCATGTAAGACCGGCTGTGGTACTTTCACAGCCTGCACTACCTTTGGCCACCACTAGAGGGAGACTCCACTCCAATCCAGCTAGCTGACCACACACAGGCAGATACAAATCTTACATACAATCTGGTGCATTCTAAGGGTTGGGGAACAGTCCAGCAATTACTACACACTTCTAGGATTCCTCCAGCTATCCTGCAAGCTTGAACCCCGGTGTTAATCACTCCTCCCACTGTCCCCACACCCACACACCAGACACACAATAAACGATAGCCTGCCACCACCCAACAGTTTGTCCGCAGACTGGTCTGCTGAGCCACCACACACACAGATCTCTGTCTGGAAGATCTGTTAGCTTACAATCTGCATGCAATCTGCCAACACACAGTGCAATTGCATATCGATTGGTACGTAACTTAAACCGAGTACTTAGGCACTAAAATACAACAACCTCTCCAGAGATATGAGTCCTAGCTTAGTACACAGAAGTCACTTATTAATTTTATCATTTAATATCCCGAAAGTGGGCAGTGCATATAAGATATACAAAGAAAAAAGATTTACCAAAAAAGATACAAAAAATGCAGAAAGACACACCAATTGGCAATATGCTATGAAAATAAAAAGGGATAAAAACAGAAATAAACTTTACCAAGAAAATCTATCCGTTAGTAGAAGCATACTGGAACATGTGGGAACTCCCCAGTTTCGAACTGGCTTCGTGGAAGAACGATGTCCATATCTCAGGCTACCCAATTTATTGAAATATGGATGCGGGCTGGACTTTAGCCCTTGGCCAATCAACCCTGGGGGGGTGTTCCTGTCTCAGCCCACAAATGTTTTGTGTTCTGAAATGACCAGAGTCACATTGGCCCAGAACGGCGCTGATTGCTGGGTCATGGATAGGATTTCCGATACCAGCGCATCATGCCGATCGCAACAGTACCAATCACTGCCTGCCTGCCGCAATCAGGCGCCATATAACCGTTTTGTGTGGTTCTCTAGGATTCCACACCTGCTAAACATACCGAGTTACATGTACACGTAACCCATCAGGTGTACGATCAAAAGGCATTATTTTCATCTCTCTGCCGTTAATATTTTAGCTTTTATGAGAGATAAAATAGGTTCCTTAGATCTCTTGATATTAATCAAAGCTTATAGACTGTCCGGAGCCTTGTGAATGCCCCCTGCAGATCCGTGTGGCCAAGATGACTAGCAGATTTCTTTGAGCCTCAGGAAGCTGGCAATCTATGTTTACTGTAATGGGAGCTTTTATTGGCATCTAGGTGTCACATTGATCCTAGAAAAAATCTCTGTCCTTTTCAAATGCTAATGACAGAACATATGTGCATGACTGACATAGAATACTATATTTCTAATAACCCAGAATTAAACTACATCTACAATTACACTACTACAGATCACACCACATCTAGTTAAGGCAAAACTATCCTACGCTTATATTTTCGTCACACTGCCGTACCCACTTCTGGTGCCCCTTTCACTTTTTTAGCTGGCTTCTGCACTAATGTCCAGTCACTTTCGGGTTTACGGGTAGACTTATCTTTTTTATTCCTCCTCTTCTGACCAGTGATCTTCACAGAGACAGGAACTGGAACAGAAGAAGAGTGTGCAGCTGGCTGCTCCTCAGACTGTCTGCCCATCTGGGGGTAGTCTCCTGGACCTCTGGGACCACCTCCTCCCTAATCAATACAGCCCCATTCATTAAGGCTTCCTCCTCTAGTTGTTCTGCTGCAGCCAACAATTCATTGTCTGCAGATTCCCCACCTATATTATGGAAGGCCTCCGGGCAATCCCTGTGGAAATGGCCAAGCCTACCACACAGATTGCACTTAACCTTCTCACAGGTAGAACTGATGTGGCCAACCTCCCCACAAAGATTACACTTCAGGATTGTACAAACATTCGCCACATGGCCAGATTTACCACATTTAAAACATAACCTGGGCTGACCTGCATAGAAGCAAACTCCTCTCTCCCGCCCAGTGAAAAAGGAGTTTGGCAGGTGAGGGTTATTCTGAACGGACTCCTCCATCGCTACATTCTCAGAGCCCTCAGACTGCTGATGACCCCATTCAGATATACTAGCATTAGTATTAATAACATCAGAATTATTCACCACATCAATATTAGTGACAGCATCACTACACCTCATATCATCATTACTAGCAGCATCATTACTAGTTACCCCAGTGTTACTCCCACCATGAACACCAGTCACCCCAGCATGGCTCCCACCAGGAGTACTAGTGGCAGCAGCACTGTTCTCACAATACATGTGCTGGGAGTCCACCATGTCACTCCTCTGAGTCTCCTGTACTGTGAATGTCTGCTGGGTTAAACTGATGTTCCCACTACCCTCCATAGCTGGAAGTCCAGCAGGAGAATCTGCTCCAACCTCACTGTCCTCCAGAGGCTGCACAGTCTTCCCTTCAGGAGACACATGTGGTGGCTGTGTGCGTTGGACCAGTTCCCCAGAGTCTGACTCTGTAGAAGACTCAATCCTTCCACTCAATCCCACCTCAAATCGATCATGATTCCGGTACACCGCTGCCACTGGTCCCAGTTCTTCCAGAACAGCATCAATGTCCTTTGACACACCGGCCAATTCAATGCCCAGAGAGTTCAGTTTGCTGTCATATAAAATTTCCTTCTTGGGGTTGGCAGCTTTAAGTCTATAAACACAGTCAATCTGCTTCTGGATTCTAGCCTTGGCTTTTCTCAGGGTCTCCATTCTTTTTACCAGGAAAGGAATCTTGTCAGCCAGGTGCAGCGCAGGTTCAGACTTTAACCCTCTCTGCTTCGCGGCTGCAGGACACTTGAAACTCTGGTCCACCTTCCCATTACCAGTGCTGGGCTGAGGGTCTCTGTTGGTTGTAGATGGTTTCACTGGGGCAGATTGTGGAAAATTATTACCACCCTCCTCTTTATTCTGCTGCAGCTTAGAGCATGATGAACGTCCCTGGCTGCTGCCCACCATTACACACTGTTGTAAGTTCTCTTTAATGGTTTTCTGTTCTAATGAAGTCCTGGTGTATTCGTGAGGAGTACTGGGAGAAACTGATGTCTCTGCTCCACTCTGAGCTCTATGAGCTGCACTCTGCTGAGCTTGCTGTGGTTGTAATGGCTGACTGCCTTGGATCACACTTCCAGAACTTGGACTGTGCTGGGTGGTATTAGTATGTTCCTGGACTGAATGAGCCCCACTCTGAGGGGTTCTTTGAGTTGCACTTCCAGTGTTTGGACTGTGCTGAGCGATAATATTATGTCTCTGAACAGACTGAGCTGCACTGTGCTGGGCTTGCTGGGCCTGCAATGGCTGGCTGGACTGAGAACTCTTTTGCTGAATAACATCACCAGACTTCCTATTATCAGTGTTATTGGTACTTTTCATACAAACATTTCCACATCTACTTACAGTCTCTGCAAGTGTCTTCCCATTCCCAGAGCTCCGGCCTCCTGCTTCACCACCAACCACAGCTTCAGCTGCCAGTCCTTGTGTAGGCCGGAAAGCCTGGGACTCTCCTGGGAGACATCACCGCCCAGGGGAGCCCAGCCCTGGGCTTGTACCAGACATCAGAGCAGCTCAGCACCACACAGACTTCAGCTGCTTCACAGCCACACCCTCTGCACAGTACTACTTCTCTTGTCCTGTATGCCGGGTGTAATTCTCAGTATCTGTTCTTATTCTGTATGTAAAAACTCTGCACAGTACCACTTCTCTTGTCCTTTATGTTGGGTGTAATTTTTGGTAGGTGAACCTCCATCCTAGCCTCAAATCACACACAGAGTGGTACAGGTTTTGCTCAAGAATATCCCTGTATTTAGCACCATCCATCTTTACCTCGATTCTGACCAGTTTCACAGTCCCGACTGCTGAAAAACATCCCCCCAGCATGATGCAGCCACCACCATGTTTCACAGTAGGGATGGTGTTCTTTGGGTGATGTGATGTGTTGGGTTTGCGCCAGACATAGCGTTTTCTTTGATGGCCAAAAAGTTCAATTTTAGTCTCATCAGACCAGAGCACCTTCCTCCATACATTTTGGGAGTCTCCCACATGCCTTTTTGCAAACTCAAAACGTGCCATTTTTTTGTTTTTTGCTGAAAGTAATGGCTTTCTTCTGACCACTCTGCCATAAAGCCCAACTCTATGGAGCGTGCGGGTTATTGTTGTCCTATGTACAGACACTCCTGTGTCTGCTGTGGAACTCTGCAGCTCATCCAGGGTTACCTTAGATCTCTGTGCTGCCTCTCTGATTAATGCCCTCCTATCATGGACCTGTGAGTTTTGGTGTGCGGCCGCCTCTTGGCAGGTTTGCTGTTGTGCCATGTTCTTTCCATTTGGTTATGATAGATTTAATGGTGCTCCTAGGAATCATCAAAGATTTTGATATTTTTTTTTATAACCTAACCCTGACTTGTACTTCTCAACAACATTGTCCGTTACTTGTTTGGAGAGTTCCTTGGTCTTCATGGCAGTGTTTGGTTAGTGGTGCCTCTTGCTTAGGTGTTGCAGCCTCTGGGGACTTTCAAAAAGGTGTGTCTATGTAATGACAGATCATGTGACATTTAGATTGCACACAGGTGGACATCATTTCACTAATTATGTGACTTCTGAAGGTAATTGGTTGCACCAGAGCTTTTTATGGGCTTTATAACAAAGGGGGGCGTGGCCTAACTCCGGACCAAGATGGATGCTTAGACCGAGCTCTCCAGCACACAGGAGCAGCTAAATTAAGCATCAGGATCCCACAACATATACCTAACCATGGTAAAGGGTGACCAGAGCTCCTCATCTACCAGGGAACCGCAGGAGCCAAACCAACAACAGGTTAGCAACATTCCCGCGATGTTCCGAACATCGCAGGGTGAAGGCCTCAAAGCCGCGGCCTCGCCTAAACATCCCGTCCAGCTCGGTGGCTCCAGCCCTGACGCAGACGGCGTGAACGGCGCTCACAACCCTGCAATGCAAACAGGTCTCCCAGCACAACAACCTCAAGCCCTATGCCTAGCAGACTTGCAAGCTGTGGCCCTTGACATAAAAGCAACCCTAGCAGCAGCAGTTACAGATCTAAAGACTGATATACAGGCTGTAGCAGCAAGGATGGGATCAGTGGAGCAGGCCACAGCACGCCATGCAGAAGCTATTAAACAAGTACAGAAAAACTCAGACATGCACCTCTCTCATATCATTGAGATTCACCGTCACCTGGAGGACCTCGATAACAGAGGAAGAAGACATAACATTAGAATAAGAGGAGTTCCAGAATCAGCAGATCAAAACCCAATAGAACAGACTGCTGGAACAATCTTTAACCACCTCAATACAGGGCACTTTCACCCCCTTCCTGCCCAAGCCATTTTTCAGTTTTCAGCGCTGTCGCATTTTGAATGACAATTGCGCGGTCATGTTACACTGCACCCTAATGAAATTTTTATCATTTTTTCCCCACAAATAGAGCTTTCTTTTGGTGGTATTTGATCACCTCTGCGGTTTTTACTTTTTGCGCTATAAACAAAAGAAGAGGGACAATTTTGAAAAAACACAATATTTTTTACTTTTTGCTATAATAAATATCCAATTTTTTTTTTTTTTAACAAATTTTTTCCTCAGTTTAGGCCATTATGTATTCTTCTACATATTTTTGGTAAAAAAAAATTGCGATAAGCGTATATTGATTGGTTTGCGCAAAAGTTATAGCGTCTACAAAATAGGGGATAGATTTGTAGCATTTTTATTATTTATTTATTTTTTACTAGTAATGGCGGCGATCTGCGATTTTTATTGTGACTGCAATATTGCGGCGGACACATCGGACACTTTTGACACATTTTTGGGACCATTCACATTTATACATCGATCAATGCTATAAAATTGCATTGATTACTGTGTAAATGTGACTGGCAGGGAAGGGGATAACACTAGGGGGCGCTCGAGGGGTTAATGTATGACCTAAGGAGGTGATTCTAACTGTGGGGGGAGGGGACTGACTGGGGGAGGTGACCGATCGCTGTCCCTATGTACAAGGGACACGCCATCGGTCTCCTCTCCTCTCTGACAGGACGTGGATCTGTGTTTACATGCACAGATCCACGCTCCTGCTCTGTTACCCGGCAATCGCGGGTGCCCGGCGGACATCGCGGCCGCCGGGCACGCGCACCGGGTCCCGAGCGACGCAGCGGGCACGCGCGCGCGCCCCCTAGTGGCTCGGGAGGGCGAGGACGTCATATGACGTCCTCCCAGAACAACAGAAGCCTCGTCCCGCCGTCATATGACGGTGGGCGGTGGCTTAGTGGTTAATGATCTGCTAGACAGACCCCCAGACTCTCCCATTGATTTTGAAAGAGTTCACAGAGCCCTCAGACCGAGAGGAAGGGACACTGATCCTCCTAGAGATATTATTTGCTGCTTGGTAAACTTCCCTCTGAAAGAAGCTATTCTAAAAAAAGCAAAGGAAAAAAACAGAGTCCTATTCAATGGAAATGAAATTAAGCTATACCAAGACTTGTCAAATATTACACTACAGTAACGCAGAGCTCTGCGTCCAATTCTTGATCAACTGCGTACCAGAGAAATACCGTATAGATGGAAATTTCCATTCTGTCTATCAGCATCATGGAGAGGACACACAGCACTACTACGCACACCCGATGATCTTCAATCCTTCTGTGACACATTAAATATCCCTTCAATCGATGTCCCAGAATGGTACAATTCATTCATGATAAACGACTCTTGGATTGAAGTAACCAACAACTATACTCCCAGAGCCCAAAGGAACCGAGATCGCCGTCGCAGATCGCCATCAGCTCAACACAACAGAAGAAGACTAAATCAAGGAAGCCCTGGAATCTCACCACCCCAGACGCAGGGACCGCATGGACCATCAGGATCATATGGACACCTGAACTTTATCTGTCTATAGCCGTGATGTCTTTTACCCTCTGCCTAAATAGGCATCTTCAACTAAGCTATAATAATATGTGGATACACCTCTCAGAGGAAACAGAAGCAAGAAGATTAACAGACTTCTATCCAAACACAGAGATCCAAGTTTTAAGTTAAAAAAAAAAAAAAAAAGGTTGACTGTTAAAATTTATCTATCCCCACGTATTCTCTTTCTACCCATTTACATTTATGTTACATACCTAAATTCAAGGCAAGTATACCATCCTCTAAAATACTCAAATATTTACAACTACTTTGGGGAAAACATTATTTTGATGGTATGTTAAATAAGATATGATCTATGTGAAGATGTCCGTAAATATTGTAATTTATGCTACCACTCTGATACTCGGGTAATCCGAGAAAAGAAAATAGGAAAAAAAAAAAAAATTAATATACCAAAAAAATAATAATAATAAAAAAAAAAAATCAGTATTCACAATCTCAGTTACCCAATGTCAGACATGCTGTATACTCCAAAAATTGCAATATCTACATACACTGGACTCCCCAGGTAATAAACAAAACTCTCAATAAACATAATCAAAGTTTGATTTGGAATATCCTCTACTATAAAAATAAGAGGAGAGTTATTAGTAGCTTGTGGTTTAATTAGCAGATCCAAGCTAAAGTTATATCTAGTTTGTTCAGGCACAGCTTACGTTAATATCACTTCATTTTGTTGATCGATCAAATTTAGTGCAAAGGAAACGTATCAAGGTGGATTATACTAAAGGCCTTCAAAAATCCAAGGTCCATGATATCTAATTCAAAGGCTCTCAATCACTCCCTCAAAGAACACATAGGGGAATGTGCTATACAACTCGTTGATAACATCCTCATTCAAATCGAGGTATCAAATATATTAAAACAACATGCATCTCATTAAACCACCGTGATACCTTTCATTTGTATCTGATGAAAATAGAACTACAAGTAGTTACAGTTATTGGACACACCCAATAGAAGATTAAACAGTTGCCTAATCATTAAGGCACAATTTGCTGAAAACTTATGACCTCTCTCTAACCCTTTTTTTTTTTTTTTTTTCTGTGTATCTAATTTCCCATCCATATATTATGCACTGTTCTTCTTTAATTTACAAGAAAGCTATGTTATTGAATACAAGGGTTCCCTCTAGTGGCTAAAAGGCATAATTGTAAAAATTGATCTCAATCATTTCTGACCTAAAGATCTCTACTCATAATAAGGCATAGGTTTATGTATTACCTCATAAACATACAAAAGTTCAACACACCCTAGACCACAAACTATATTAAACTTTAATTATTCTAATATAGGTATCTTTTATGAAATTTAATAAAATATACCAGATTCCTGAATTATTAAAACATTATATTATGCTAGCTGCTCTGAAGTGCTAGAAAATAGTAACAAGTAAGAAAGAACTGTTTTATCTCATACTGCTTATTAAAAATTAAAAAAAAGAGAAAGAGAAACATAATAAGAATTCATCTTGCCCTACTTAGACCTCGTACCCACACAAAGGGTAAGGAATCTCTCTACCCTTTAGCCCTTCCGGATTTTTTTTTTTTTTAGGGTAGACTAGCTGGTCCAACCTACCTCCGGAACATTTACATCTCCCACCTATAGTTGGGGTTTTTCCTTTTTTTTTTTTTTCTCCCTCCCTCCCCCAAACTATAATAACCAGATTTTCCATAACATAGGTCATTCCCACAATACCAACATCTTAGAATCCAGTTTTTCGAGTGACCGAAAAACTACCACCAATATGCCTATCCAAGATCAACAGAAAATTTAATCAACAATAAAATTACTCTCAATAAATGCGAAAGGACTCAACATACCGGAAAAAAGAACCAAATTTCTTAATAAATTCCATAAACAGAAAGCAAATATCATTTGCATGCAAGAAACCCACTTTAAATCTGACAAAATTCCAAAAATACAAGACAAAAGATTTCCAACAGCTTTTCACGCCACCAATCCAGAAGGGAAAACTAAAGGAGTGTCAATTCTGATATCTAAACAAACACCAATCCAGATCCATGATACAATGCTTGATCCGGGGGGAAGATACATATTTTTGAAGGGTAAGATAAGGCCACACCCCATAACAATAGCAAATGTTTACGCCCCCAATTCAAAACAGGTGGCTTTCTTTCGCAAGATAAAAGACCTGTTAATGACCTTCAAATCAGGCATTCTTATCCTTGGGGGAGATTTCAATACTCCTTTAAACCCCCTCATTGACACCTTTAAGTGGAACATCGAGCCTTCCCTATAAAGCACTGAAACAAATCAAAATTCAATTTCAGGAACTAATGCTGCACGATGCCTGGAGAACTCTATATCCACAAACTAAAGACTACACCTATTTCTCCTCTGTCCATCAAAAATACTCTAGAATAGACTATTTTTTTCTCTCACAACCTGACCTTGACTTATTGACACATTCCACAATCGAAACCATGACTCTTTCTGATCATCACCCGATAACCTTGACATTGACCTTTCCGGAAAAAAAGACGATTACTAAAACTTGGAGACTTAATACCACCATACTAAAAGATCCCATAGATGTATTAAATTTTAATAATACATTAAAAGAATATTTCTCACAAAATGAAAATGATGAGACTTCTGTAATCACACAATGGGAGGCGCACAAATGCGTTATTAGAGGAGAATTTATAAAAAAAACTAGCCAATTTAAAGAAAGAACAACAATCCAAAATAAAATCACTGATAGAACAAATCCACAAATTAGAAATAGCACACAAAAGAACTGTTGCACTCTCAACATTTGAGGAGCTAACAAAAGCACGAACATTACTATCAGAAGAAATTAACATGAAAACCAAAAGACAATATATCCTAAGACATAAGATATATTATGAACAAGGAAATAAGAGTGGGAAATTATTAGCAAAAGCAGTTCAAAATAAGAAATTTGCTTCCACAATACATCAAATAAGAGATAAACAAGATACACCATACTCGTCGAATGAGGAGATTGCTAAACAGTTCGAAAATTATTATCAATCCTTATACAACATCCTTTCCAATCCTAGATGCCCACATAACACAGACAAGAGAACAAAACTCATTCACGACTTCCTAGAGAAATATAGTCCCTCTCAAATAGCAGGAAACATAGCTCAAGAGCTTGAAGCTCCTACATCAGGCCCAGAATTTGACAAATCTATAAAGGATATGAAAATAGGCAAAGCCCCAGGACCAGATGGACTACCCTTACAATATTACAAGACATTCACCAATATACTGAAACCAAGATTTCTAAAAACCTTCCAATCACTACATACTGAACAACAGCCCCCAAAACAATTACTAGAAGCTCACATAACTGTAATTCCCAAAGAAGGAAAAGACACTAATTTGGTTACTAACTACAGACCAATTTCATTAATCAATGTGGACGTAAAAATATATGCCAAAATACTAGCTAACAGACTCTTACCCCTATTAACCTCCCTTATCTCTTTGGATCAGGTGGGATTTATCCCAGGGAGAGAGGGACGCGACAATACAATCAAAGCATTAAACATAAACCACTGGTTAACATCCAATAAGAAACAGGGATTTTTTCTCTCCCTGGATGCTGAGAAGGTGTTCGACAGAGTGGCCTGGGACTTCATTGACGCCGTATTAAAACATATAGGAATTCTGCCTCTAATGAGATCATACATTAGAGCATTATATTCAAATCCAACAGCACGAGTTTGTGTCAACGGCCACCTGTCGAACACCTTCCACTTACGAAATGGTACTAGACAAGGATGCCCTTTATCTCCACTTTTGTTTGTCCTCACACTAGAACCGTTACTAAATAAAATCAGATCAAATCCAGACATTAAGGGAATAGAAATCCAAAACCACATGTATAAAGTCGCAGCTTTTTTTGATATGCTCCTTTTTCTCTCAGAACCGCACATCTCTATACCCAATCTTGTACAAGGCCTAGAACACTATCAATTACTATCAAATCTAAAAATTAATCACTCCAAATCTAACGCCCTCAACATCTCCCTTTCCCCAAGTTCAGTAGAAATTTTCCAAAAAAACTTCTCCTTCTCATGGGCCAAACACAGTATTACATACTTCGGAATTGAAATACCTGCAAATCTAAATGACCTCTTTAAACTTAATTTCACCCCTATCCTAAAAGAAACACATGACGATTTTAAAAAGATGGAACTCCTTAAACGTATCGTGGTTTGGACGAGCTTCCCTAATAAAAATGACAATTCTGCCCCGATTTCTATATGTGATGCAAACAATTCCCATTAGACTACCAACGTCATTTTTTGAATCCTTTCGCAAAGCTTGCTCTACCTTCATATGGAAAGGCAAATCTCCCAGAATCAAATTCACTAGACTAAATCTACCCAAAAATAAGGGGGGAATTGCATTACCTGACCTAAAGAAATATCACCAGGCTGCCCTCTTAGCTCGAATAGTAGACTGGAACATCCATAACGCAGTGAAAGACTGGGTATCCTTAGAACAAAAACAACTCTCCCAACAGCTTAAATCTCTTCCATGGATTCATCCAAAAAATCATTCAAAAGATATCAAAACCCACCCCCTAATAGGCCCCACATTAGAAACCTTTCGAAACACCTTTAAAAGTATGAATCTGTCTCCTTGGCTTAGCCCCCTCACACTACTTAGAAACAACCCAGACTCCCCCCCCCCCCCGGGGCTAGAACAAAATTTCCTTGCAAATTCATGGCCGCATAAGGAAATCCTGGTCAGTGGTTTCTTTCAAAGTAAGAGACTTCTGTCCAGAGAAGAACTAAACCAAAACATCAACCCAAACCAAATTTCACAATGGAACTACTTACAAATTAGACATTTTTTGACCAGAAACAAGACAGCCCAATCATGGACAAGACAACTCACAACGTTAGAGGAACTTTGCACAAGTAAAACCCCACAAAGACACATTGGGGGTCATTTACTATAGCGCTATGGCGCTAATTTGCGCAAATTGCCGCGAATTAGCGCTAATTCGCGGCAATTTAGCGCAAATTAGCGCTAATAGCGCTAATTCGCACTAAAACGGTATTCACTATAGCGCTGGTGAGAAGATACTCCCAAAATCGAATTTACTATAGCTCCCTGAAACTAAATAGCGCCCAAACCCTTACTCTGCTAAAACCTAGAGAATTGCACATGGAAATAATGTTTAGAGCATGATATAATTGCCTAAATGGTACTGAAATATGCGGTATATTATTTAAAGATTATCTGCTTTTAAACTGTGTGAAAAAGTGATTTCTACACTGAAATATCTTTAAAAGTCTGAAAAGTGAAAAATTCCCCGTTTTGGACAACTAGGTGCCAACACAACTGAGCATGCTCAGACCTGAAAATAACTCTCATTTTAACTCAAGTGTCTTTTTTACCTGGAGGTATAGTAAATACCAAAATGAGAGCTAATTAGAGAGCATTTTTTGGGAGTTAAAATCTGCTCTAATTTAGTCCAAATGAAGTTTCAGTCATTGATTCTAATGGAACAATTCTAACTTTCACAAAAAAACCTTTTAGGCCCCTTTCACACAGGACGGATCCGTGTTGATCCGCCCCGTGTTTATCCGCTGCTCAGCGGGGATCGCTACGCTTTCCCCAGCTGAGCAGGCAGATGACAGGGCGGGACCCGCACACTGTGCAGGGACCGCCCTGTCAGATCTCCGCTCTCCCCTATGGGGGATCGGAGGAACACGGACCGTCTGTCCGTGTTCCTCCGATCCGCTCTGCAGACGGATAGAAAAATAGGATTTTCTTCCGTCCGCAGAATCGGACGAGAGCGGAGGCGGACGACATCGGGTGTTAGCGGATGTACATCCGCTGACACCCGCTATCCCATAGGGATGCATGTATGTCCGTATTTCATCCGAAAACGGATGGATGAAATACGGACATACGGTCCGCATGTGTGAAAGGGGCCTTAATGTTGAGATGAAATGTATCTTTCTGTGAAATAAATTTTCCTTTGCAACATTGTTGCTTCTACTTAAAATATTTTGATTCTAAGAATGCTACAATGTGGAATGTTTTGATGTTTTGGTAAAATATATTTTTCTCTGTCACTTTCACTTGTTATTCTCCATCTCACAACAATCTTTACCCCAAACTCACACAGGTGTCTTTATAATCCACAAACAATACCATTGCTGATGAAAATGAATCACAATTTTTTGTGCTTTTTATTATTTCCAAATATTCATAATTTGAACCCAAAAAATGTGATATGTGTACCAACATCAGAAATCAAAATGTAATTCCCAAAAATTTGAGGGTAATATTCTACTCTCACCCACAAAAAATCACCAAATATCACAGAATAAGTCAAGAAGAATAACTCTTGAGTAATGTAATTCCATCACCTGTATGTCCATAGAAATGCAGTATTTATGTGTTTTTATGTGTTTTTATGTGTAGTTATGTGTATTTATGTGTAGTTATGTGTAGGAAGGTCTCACGTGTGGCAGCTCTGTGGCTTAGAGGTTAGAACTTCTGCTTAGTATCTGTGAGGCTCTGGGTTCAAATCCTCAACCATGTTACTTCATGTAGAGAAGTTGTCTCATTTCCCAGGTCCTATAATTATGTCTAATTGTAGTATTTATGTGTAGGAGGGTTCCACCACCATTGTAAGTCTTTTCCAGATACACTATATAGCCAAAAGTATTGGGACACCTGCCTTTACACACACATGAACTTTAATGGCAGCCCAGTCTTAGTCCGTAGGTTTAAAATTTGATTCGGCCCACCCTTTGCAGCTAGAACAGCTTCTGGGAAGGCTGTCCACAAGGTTTAGTCTGCCTATGGGAATGTTTGATCATTCTTCCAGAAGTGCATTTGTGAGGCCAGGCACTGATGTTGGATGAGAAGGCCTGGCTTGCAGTCTCTACTCTAATTCAGCCAAAGGGTGTTCTATCGGGTTGAGGCCAGGACTCTGTGCAGGCCAGTCAAGTTTCTCCACCCCAAACTTGCTCATCCATGTCTTTATGGACCTTGCTTTGTGCACTGGTGTGCAGTCATGTTGGAACAGGAAGGGGCCATCCCCAAACTGTCCCCACAAAGTTGGGAGCATGAAATTGTCCAAAATGTCCTGGTATGCTGACGCCTTAAGAGTTCCCTTATCTGAAACTAAGAGGCCAAGCCCAACCCCTGAAAAACAACCCCGCACCATAATCCCCCTCCACCAAATCATTTGGACCAGTGCACGAAGCAAGGTCCATAAAGACATGGATGAGTGATTTTGGGGTGGAGGAACTTGACTGGCCTGCACAGAGTCCTGACCTCAACACAACAGAAAACCTTGGGGATAAATTAGAGAGGAGACTGTAGGTCAGGCCTTCTCATCCAACATCAGTGCCTGACCTCACAAATGCATTTGGAAGAATGGTCAAACATTCCCATAGACACACTCCTAAACCTTGTGGACAAGAAGAGTTGAAGCTGTTATAGCTGCAAAGGGTGGGCCAAATGAGTTTTGAACCCAATACTAATACTGGGATGCCATTATAGTTCATGTGTGTTTAAAGGCAGACATCCCAATACTTAGGCCAATATATTGTATATTGCTTGTGACACTGAGCATGGCTATGGACTTAGAGCTGGTTCACACCACAGAGATGCAGAGAACATGTGTGGGGCTGCCTGGTGGCTTAGTGGGTAGCAGTTCTGTCTAGCAGCACCTGGGATGTTGGTTCAATTCCCCAACATGCTAATCCTTGTGTTGAAGTTTATATGTTCTCCCTGTGTGGGTTTCTCACCACAATCTAAAGACATGCTGGCATATTATTTGTCTCCTGTCAAAATAGGTTCTAATGTAAGATTGTTAATTTTGGACTTTATATTGGAAGCTCATTGCAGCCAGGGACTGATGTTAATGTTTATTAGCACTAATCATGCCCAGGGACTTGGACATTTCAAATTTTAGGGTTTACACTGCACAGGTACATATGCTTAGAAAACTGTTGCTTTGTTTATGTGGATGCAAATGGACTTTGATCTTTGTCCTGTAGTTGGAGATTTGATGCACATAGCCAAGGCTAACAGAGTTGTGAATAGTATTATGTGTTCCTGCTCATCTGGTGCAATCACTTTAGACATACATGAAGAGACAGATTGAAAGATACTGGTGGGCGTGTACTTCTATTGGGCGTGTACTTCTATGGGGCGTGTACTTCTATTGGGTGTGTCAGTGTGCTAACAATACAACCTCTCTTATATAAAGGCCTGCAGTAGGGGGTTCGTTTGGCCTGAGAAGGTCAGGTTTTTTGTTGTGATGGAGAAGGAATGATATTGGGAGATTTGATGAAATTCTTGTGCATTTTTTCAATCAAAAGTGTGTTTATGTGGCCATGCTTTCAATGTTGTGTGTGTATTGTTCCTGTCTGATCATGCAAACATCATTTGGAAGCATCTGCTGACCTACTCTTTTTGATCTCGTTTAATCGTGTACACTGAAATACAGCTTCCAGCAGAACATGGTCACCAATGTATGTATGTGTGGATTGTGGGCTGGTGGTGGGTGTTTAGAATAAGCCTTTTGCACTATTATGTTGGAATGCTTTGTAAGAATGACTGTTAAGTATGTTTCTATAATCTTGCAGATAACAATGTGATGTGTTGCCCAATATACACTGAAATTAAAGCTGTGTCCACTCTAAGGTTTTGTCTAATTTTAGATTGTAAGCTCCTATGAGCAGGGCCCTTAAAATTCCGTTGCTAAATGTAGCACCATATATCCTGTCCAAATTTTTTTGAAGCTAGTAAATGTAAATTTATTTTTTTTCTGCTGGTAAAATAAAAGTACATTGAGGTTTGTGTGTGTGTGTGTGTGTGTGTGTGTCTTCTACTTTTCTTTCTCTTTAGTTTTTGTGGGTGGTGGTTTTGGGAAAGTGCAATATCTCTTTTTATATTTTTATTTCAATATGTATTTGTGCACCAAAAAACTAATCTCTTTGCCCTGGTTCACATGTTACTTTGAAATTGCGCTACTTCACTTGAAGTAGCACGATTTCAAAGTAGCAAGGTCAGCGTGATTTCAGGTGGCTTCATACACAAATGTCTATTGAAGTCGCACCTGAAATCGGCAAAAGTAGTGCAGGAACTACTTTAGCAAATTGATGCGGTGCCACAAAAAAAATGTTGCATCGATTGGAACAGTGCCATTGCCAATAGTCATGCGATTTGATCTCTCAAATCGAATGACCAATCGCTCCAATGTAAACCTAGGCTTCTGCACAACTGCAAGTTATATATAAAGATTCCACCTTTATCATTAACAGCTGTGGAGAATTGCAGGTAATGAATTCAGCTGGTGGATAGGCAGTGTTTGAATGTGTCAGCTCTGGTTCACATTGGTGTGATTTGACATGTCAAATCTGTGGCAATTGCACTGTTCTAATTGGTGCGATTTGTATTGATATTGGTGCAGAAACCTGCACTGATGTGTCTGATGTTGCCCCCACAGTCGGGACTGACATGCAGGAATTAAATTGTGTGAGTTCAGCTGAACGCTTTTCTCTCTCTGTCAGTGTGAACCAGGGCTCAAACTGGGCCTTTTGTCTTTGTAATTCACCTGCTGCTAACCCAGGGACACCATTTCTTATCAAACTCCCTTAAGTTTACCTTCAAATATATGTAGAAATACAGATTTGCATATCTGAAAATAAAAAAATACTAATCATGGTTGAGATCAAATATTCGCAGCTGCAATCAAAAGTGTGGTTTCACCTTCTGACCCAGAAATTAGTCAATGTATGCACCTGGAAGTTCCTGTGCTGGTCAGGATCTCCATCTAGCGCAATTGTCAATTAAAGTGACGCAGTGCCGAATCGCAAAAAATGGCCTGGTCATTCAGCAGCCAAATCTTCCAGGGCTGAAGTGGTTAACCACTTGTTTACTGGGCACTTAAACCCCCCTCCAGACCATATTTCAGCTTTCAGCGCTGTCGCACTTTGAATGACCATTGCGCAGTCATACAACACTGTACCCAAATTAAATTTTTATCATTTTTTCCCACAAATAGAGGTTTCTTTTGGTGGCATTCGATCACCTCTGCGGTTTTTATTTTTTGTTAAAAATATTTAAAAAGACTGAATTTAAAAAAAAATATATATTTTTTTATATTTTGTTATAAAATGTTGCAAACAGGTAATTTTTCTCCTTCATTGATGTACGCTGATGAGGCTGCACTGATGGTCACCAATAGGCTGCACTGATGGTCACCAATAGGCTGCACTGATGGGCACCGATAGGGCGGCACTGATGGGCACCGATAGGGCGGCACTGGTGGGCACTGAGAGGTGACACTGAGAGGTGGCACTGAAGGGCATTGATAGGTGGCATTGGTGGGCACTGAGAAGTGGCACTGATAGGTGGCACTGATAACTGGCAGTGATGGGCACTGATAGGTTACACTGAAAGGCAGCACTGCTAGGTGGCACTGATTGGCACCACTGGTGGGCATTGATAGGTGGCACTTGTGGGAATTGACAGGTGGCACTGTGGCACTGTGGCACTGGCAGGTGGCACTGGCAAGCACAGAGGAGGAGGCAGATGTGCCTCCTTCCTCTTCGGGACCGATGTCCCTTGAACATAAGCCGGTGATCAGCTTTTTTTTCTCCTCACACTGTCAGCGTGAGGAGAAAAAAAAAACAATTACCGAGCTTTTGTTTACACACGTGATCAGATGTCATTGGCTGACAGCTGATTACGTGGTAAGGGGCCGCGATCGGCCCCTTACTCGGATCGGTGATCACCCGAGTCTCGGTTAATCACGCCGCGCGTGCCCTGCAGGGGGAGCGCTGGGAGCGCGCAAAGGGGAGGACGTCCTATGATGGCCTCCCAGAAATTCAGGTCAACGCTGGGGCCATCATTCGGCTACAGCACGGACCTCAAGTGGTTAAAGTATAACTAAAGGCAAAACTTTTGTTTTTTGTTTTTTTTTTTTTAGATAGAGGGCAGAGAGATTAGAACACCTGTCAATTTTGATTGCTGTCTCTGCCCCCATTATGGAGATTCTCCCTCTGTTTGTCCTGTTTACCATTATCATTGAAAAGGAAAAAAAAAAGGAGATCCCACATTTTTGGATTGTCCCCTGAAAAGTAATAGAGGGGGAAATCTTCCAATGGGGCATGAGTTCTGGTGACCTGGGGGTCCCCAAGGGATTCCCCTCATTTTCTGGTATTTCCTCTCACTTCCTTTTTTGGCTATGGGACAGGAAGTGAAGGGAAGTCTCCCTGCATTGGGACACAAATGGTGAAAAAAAAAAAAAAAAATCTGACAGGGGTTATTATAGTTGCCAACATTGTAAAAAAAAAAAAAAAAAATGTGGAACACTTTTGTGGCTGTAGGCGGAGCCGTACCATAATTAGGGGGCGTGGCATTCGTTGTAGGCGTGGCTTAGGAAAAATATACAAGTGCGCCGTGGCGAAAAATGGGCGTGGTTTACGTGACATGGTGGGCGTGACTCAAGAGGGTGTGGTTAGAGTCTGAGATGAATGATGGAGAGGGAGAGGGGGAGAGGGGGAGAGGGGGAAAGGGGGAGAGGGGGAGATGGGGAGAGGGGGAAAGGGGGAGAGGGAAATGACGCAACAGCAGCCCCAGATCCTACACAATAAAAATATGTGTATTCTAGAAAGTTTAACAATCATCAGATAAAGTTACTCCAAACACCTGGTGTTAGCACTTCAATCATCCCGGCACCATGGTTGTTATGGTGTCAGGATGATTAAAGAGCCCCCACCTCACACCAGGAGTCCCTGGCGGAGCCCCCCCTCACACCAGGAGTCCCCGGCGGAGCTCCCCCTCGCATCAGGAGTCCCCGGCGGAGCCCCCCTCGCATCAGGAGTCCCCGGCGGAGCCCCCCTCGCATCAGGAGTCCCCGGCGGAGCCCCCCTCGCATCAGGAGTCCCCGGCGGAGCCCCCCTCGCATCAGGAGTCCCCGGCGGAGCCCCCCTCGCATCAGGAGTCCCCGGCGAAGCCCCCCCTCGCATCAGGAGTCCCTGGCGGAGCTCCACCTCGCATCAGGAGTCCCCGGCGAAGCCCCCCCTCGCATCAGGAGTCCCCGGCGGAGCCCCCCCACGCATCAGGAGTCCCCGGCGGAGCCCCCCCTCGCATCAGGAGTTCCCGGCGGAGCCCCCCCTCACATCAGGAGTCCCCGGCGGAGCCCCCCCTCACATCAGGAGTCCCCGGCGGAGCTCCCCCTCGCATCAGGAGTCCCCGGCGGAGCCCCCCCTCGCATCAGGAGTCCCCGGCGGAGCTCCCCCTCGCATCAGGTGTCCCCAGTGGAGCCCCCCTTACGATTCCCAGAGCTTTTCTTCCAATAATAATAATCCAAAAAGTGACTAAAAAAAACAAACGAAACTCCATATTAAAGTGGTGTTCTGGCCAAAATTATACTTTTTAAATAAAAATACCTCTATAATACACAAGCTTAATGTATTCTAGTAAAGTTAGTCTGTAAACTAAGGTCTGTTTTGTTAGTTTATAGCAGTAGTTTGTTATTTTATAAACTTACAGCAGGCCGTGGCCATCTTAAGTGTGGGCATCTGAAGCCAGACTGTATTTCTTCCTGGATCTCATCCTCGCAGATCTCGCACATGCTCAGTGCAGCACAAGCAGTTTAATAGGTTTCAGGTCAGGTTTCCATAGCAACTGCAGTGTCAGAGGAAGTTGCCGCCCCTTCCCAGAAGGCATTGCAAACAGGAAATGATGCGATGGGCCACGGCCAGGGAGGAGGAAGTGAAAAATGAATACAGCAGATATACAGTAGGTGCTGAGAAAAAAAAAATAAAAAAATATCCAATTCGTTTACAGTGCACAGTTTAGTGAGGGATGCTGAAGAGTTATAAAAGTGGGTGGAACTCCACTTTAAGTGTAACTAATGAATTCATAGAACCACTGTGCAAATAGAATATAAAAAAGCAATAAATATGGCACTCTAAAATAAGTAATGGTAGTGCAACTATGTGATCTGTGCAATAATAATATAGAATCAATATATATAAATAATGACAGATAAAAATCCACACAAGTGCAATAAATAATAATTAAGTCCAATTGTATCAAAAAGGTGCTTAGATCAGTGAAGAAACGTGCCCTTGGTAAAAAGGTCCCATAGACGATACAATCAAAATTGATAAAACAGCTCCACGATCCTCCTCAAAATGACTCTCCTAGGGATCTCTCGTCCTAACAGCGCATAGGATTTTCCCTATAGAACCTCCATTCACGTGGTTGTTTTACATTTCTATTATATTCATTTTTTTGAGCGATATTTATTATACTTTTTTGAGCATCACTTAATCATCAGTTTTTTACACCATTTATATTTTAATCTGATTGAGCACCACATTAATTGAATATTTTGTCACCTACATTTACTAGCGCCTGGGTTGTCCCCTATTTGCGCCTGGATTATGCCTACGTTACCTAAATGGGCGCCCGGATTGCGCCTACTTGACCCCTATTAGCGGCTCAGTTGCTGCTGCTCTGTAGCAGCTGATCTAGATAGCTACAGCTTGTGCGCAGGTGTGGTAGAGCAGAGAGCGTCCCTTCAGCTCAGCAGCGTGCGGGTGTGATTCCCAATGCTGCCTATAGATGGCAGTGCTGAGCTGATGACTTCAATGAGAAATCAGCTTCTAGAAACAGAGAGCACTGCAATAACCTCGCTGGACGCCGTGGCGTGCGTCCTTAATCCAAGCTCCTTGGGAGGTTGTCGGACTGCTTGCGTCCACGAGTTCTAGTCTACCCTGTGCTATGTCGATCTCGTGTGCAACAAACATTTTTTTAATTATTCATTTTATTTATGGTATTTATGGTTTTCATTTATTATTTTTATACCCCTTTATATTTATTCATTATTCATTTCATCAAGCACCCATTTTTATACACCATTATTTATTTTTAGATTTACCCATTATTATATATTTTTTTTCTTTTTCTACACCATTTTTTATTTTTCATATGCATTTATTATTTTTATACACCCTGATTCATAGTTATTTTTATATTTATTAATTATTATCCTCATTATTTTTCTTTATTTTTATACACCCTTATTTAGAGTTATTTTTATATTTATTAACTATTATATTTATCATTATTATTTATTTTATACACCCTTTTTTTTTATCTTTATTCTTTAAATTTATTCATAAATGTATCCTTTTTTATTTTTTTATATACATTTTTATTCATTATCTTTATTTTTTTATGTATATTTATACTCTCTTATTTTTTTATTTTATATTACTTTTATTTGTTTATATTTTTTAACCTATTTTTTTCCATTCACAATCTTTTATTTATATTTATTCATTATTAATGTCATCGCACACCCATTTTTATTTTAATACACCGTTATTTATTTTTAGATTTACTCATTATTAAGAAAGCGGGGCCCCATTCACAGGGGCCCTGGGGCCCAGGAACCATTCCTAACAAGGAAGAGACCTGGTGTAGTATAAAAGGGGTTTTTAACCGATTCAGCCCTCGGAAGATTTTACCCCCTTCCTGACCAGAGCACTTTTTACGATTCGGCACTGCGTCTCTTTAACTGACAATTGCGCGGTCGTGCGACGTTGTACCCAAACAAAATTGACGTCCTTTTTTTCCCCCCACAAATAGAGCTTTCTTTTGGTGGTATTTGATCACCTCTGTGGTTTTTATTTTTTGCGCTATAAACATAAAAATAGAGCGATAATTTTGAGAAAAAAAAAGCAATATTTTTTTACTTTTTGCTATAATAAATATCCCCAAAAATATAAAAAAACCCTTTTTTTTCCTCAGTTTAGACCAATATGAATTCTTCTACGTAATTTTAGTTAAAAAAAATCCCAATAAGCGATTGGTTTGCGCAAAATTTATAGCGTCTACAAAACGGGACAGTTTTATGGCACTTTTATTAATAATTTTTTTTTTAATTAGCAATGGCGATCTGCGATTTTTACCGTGACTGTGACATTATGGCGGACAATTTTGACTCTATTTTGGGACCATTGTCATTTATACAGCGATCAGTGCTTTAAAAATGCACTGATTACTGTGTAAATGACCCTGGCAGGGAAGGGGTTAACCACTAGGGGGCAGTGAAGGGGTTAAGTGTGTCCTAGGGAGTGATTCTAACTGTTAGGGGGGGATGGGCTTCAACACACAGGACAGTGATCACTGCTCTCGATGACAGGGAGCAGTGATCTCTGTCATGTCACTAGGCAGAACGGGGAAATGCTTTGTTTACAAAAGTATCTCCCCGTTCTACCTCTCCGTGACACGATTGCGGGCATCCGACCGACATCGAGTCCACGGGACCCGCTGTCACGGAGGACGTGGCACTCGCGCGCCCGCAACACCGCTTCTTAAAGGGGACATACCTGTTTGCCCTTTTGCCCCCAGTGCCATTCTGCTGATGTACATCAGCGTGCGCTGGTCAGCAAGCGATTAAAATAGAAATGGTAAGCAAAACATTTGTGTATAGATATAAAAAATAAAAAAATTATAAATATCTTTGTTGCCTTTATTATAAGTGATCACATTCCCTCTGTTCTCAGCTGCATAAGAGCTTGGGGAGGAGAAGCAGCAGCACACTGATCTTCTCAGTGAAAAGCTGTGCAGTGGTGGGGGGGGGTGTCAGGACAAGTCTGATCATTGGAGGAGAGCAGGCTGAGTTCCCATCATAGCTAGAGAACTGACCACGCTGTGCTCTCCTGCTTAGTGTGGTCAGTTTTTATTAGGAAAGCAGAGGGACTGACAGACACACCAGGGATTTCACATAAAGGAAGCAAAACAAAGAGAACAGGAGACTTTCTCATACAAGTACATGGTACAGCAGGCACATATCAGGAATAGGAAATGTTGGGGTAACAAACACCTTCCATTCTGGGCCAATTCTGACATCTCTCTCATACACGGAACAATTCGTTTTTTTTTTCTTGGAACCCACAAATATTATATATTTTATAATCAGAGACCTTGGAGATTAAAAATGGTGGGTGTTGCAGTTTTTTATGTCACAAGATATTTGCATAGTGGATTATCAATTATCAAACTTTTTAGGAAAAAAATACACTGAGTTTTAGTACATAGAAATGCAGTCTAATACTCAGTTGTTTGGTAAAAAAAAAAAAAAATGTTCCGCCGAGTATATAGACACCTAACACGCCATGCTTTAAAATTGTGTATGCCCGTGGAACAGCGCTAAACTATATTACCTAAAAATTTTCATAGGAGACACTTTAAAAGCCTTGACAGGTTACCAATTCAGAGTTACACAGGAGGTTTAAATTTTTTTTGGATTAACTTTATTGCTATCACAAGGGATGAACAACATCCCTTGTGACCGCATGAGCCTTGATAGGTCCTCTTTATGGTAAGATCTGGGGTCTTTCAGAACCCATATCTCTCCTATGGCCTCCAAAGCATCCGATCTGAGTTTGGTTTGATCGCCTGTAGAATTAAGATGCTGTTGCTCCCAACGTAGAACTCAACATTTTATCGGGCATAATGCAATGTCCGATAAAAGCAGGAATGTGTATTAAGCCAATTTGTCTCCATACACCTTCTTGGACTGGGTGTTTGCTAGGCGCTGACAGTATGGGGGAGATTTACTACAACTGGAAAGTGTAAAATCTGGTGCAGCTCTACATAGAAACCAATCCGCCTCCAGGTTTTATTGTCAAAGCTTCATTGAACGAGCTGAAGTTAGAAGCTGATTGGCTACCATGCACAGCCGCTCCACATTCTGAGTGCTCCAGTTTTAGTAAATCTCCCCCATTGTACATGGCACCTTTTCTGTAAACCGTGTGAATGTAACATTACAGAACTATATATACAATTATTTTGCCATGTGTCTTTGTATATTTAACTTGCTCTCCAACAATTGTTTTTCTTTGTCGCAGTCCTAATTGGCTGTTTTACTTTTGATTGACAGGCCAGATTCTAAAGCCGTAGTTCTGGTGGAATCTGGGATCAGAATTCACACCACGGAGTTTGAATGGCCCAAGAATATGATGCCATCTGGGTTTGCAATGAAGGTTTGAAGGAAATCAATTACAGTCTCACTCAAAACATTAGTCATGTCATGGTCTTCTAAAGCTAGTCATAGTCATTACATTCTTAGTGCACAAACTCCTTTTGGAATAGTTATGTAGTATATGGTAGTCCCTCAGACTACATGGTAGGCCCTCAGACTACATGGTATTCCCTCCGACTACATGGTATTCCCTCCGACTACATGGTATGCCCTCCGACTACATGGTATTCCCTCCGACTACATGGTAGGCCCTCAGACTACATGGTAGGTCCTATGGTAGGCCCTCAGACTACATGGTAGGCCCTCAGACTACATGGTAGGCCCTCAGACTACATGGTAGGCCCTCAGACTACATGGTATTCCCTCCGACTACATGGTATTCCCTCCGACTACATGGTAGGCCCTCAGACTACATGGTAGGCCCTCAGACTACATGGTATTCCCTCCGACTACATGGTATTCCCTCCGACTACATGGTATTCCCTCCGACTACATGGTAGGCCCTCAGACTACATGGTAGGCCCTCAGACTACATGGTAGGCCCTCAGACTACATGGTATTTCCTCAGACTACATGGTAGGCCCTCAGACTACATGGTAGGCCCTCAGACAACATGGTAGGCCCTCAGACTACATGGTAGGCCCTCAGACTACATTGATGGCCTTTTTCTGGCACCATCCTTCTATGTTTCTCACGAGCTTCCCAAGTATTATTTGATTGGTATGGTTGTCTGTTGAGCAGTTGGATCTTTTTTGAGATGGCCTTGGGCCAACCTTGTTTAAGAAAAGCCTTTTGGCATTCCAGCTGTGTAGGGTTTAACCACCTCCTGCCTGGTCTATTGTAAAATTACAGCCGCCCCGGAGCCTCTGTCTTCTGGGTGGACGTTATATGACACCCTCCCGGTTGCGTGCCTTGTGTGTCCCCTAGGGGTGATTCGTCACATATGGCGACCCATCACATTTTACTGCCCGCTGGAGTGGGCATGCGCGACGCCGCCATATGCGTTCCAACACTTATAAAACTTTTGTCACTTTTAACACTTTTTTAAAAGTGTTTAAAAAAATAAAAAGTGTTTTTGTCACTTTTAACACTTTTAAAACGTAAAGTTTTAAAAGTGTTGGAACGCATATGGGGCGCTGTCGCGCATGCGCACTCCAGCGGGTAGCCAAATGTGATGGGTCGCCATATGTGACAAAACAGGGGCCGTGCAGTGGCACAATCTGTGACCTGCTGTGTCCACCAGACACAGCGGAAGACAGATCGCTATACCGGGCCGGCCCTGGTACCATGTGATGGCTGTGACCAATCACAGTGACATTGTTGCCAACCATCAGTATTTATACTGGCAGCCAGTAAAAAACAGGCACTTTTCTACTGCCAGTAAATGCCAGTGACAGGAAGAAGTTGCCAGTAAAAAAATGTCTGACGGTTGGCTTGATACTGCACATGTACAATTCTGGTCTGGAGCCGGCCGAGACTATTGAAGTGCCTGCTACAGTGTGTTCGGGCAGCACCGGCAGGGGCGGGTCTACCACAGGTATGCCTGAGCATGTCGTGTGATGGTGCAAGGGAGCTGAGCAGAGCGACCGGAGCCTCGTGTGCAGGTCTGTGGGACAGGAGTGGGGCTGTCAGTGCTGTTTGGACTGAAGGGACCACCTGGTGTGGAGAGAGACTGTGATTCAGGAGGAGACGCGTGGTGTCGGTGAGGTGTCATCATCATCTGTGCTGCTGCACACTGCTGTCAATGTCATTGTGAGAGTCAGTTTCATGTGTGTGCGTGCCTCCCCATTCTTATTTCTTGCCCCGTGAGCTACTTACTATATCAAAAATAAGATAGAAATATATTTTTTTTAACTTAATATCTACTTTTGGAAAATTCCAGTAAAAACTTGGCTGTGCCAGTAAATTTTGGATGTTGTGTCAGTAAATTTCAATCTGGTAGGTTGGCAGCACTGCACAGTGATCACATGTCAAATGTACACAATGGCTTATAGTCATAGCCAATCATTGTGTACTGTTGTGATCTCTGTGATTGGTCCCTGTGATCACATGGTACAGACAGGGCTAATCACAGCACACCTGTACCATGTGATAGCCAATCACAGCTATTGCAATAATACATAATGACACATGAATTGATGCCATTCATAAAAAATAAGCGAGTACACCCCTCACATTTTGTAAATATTTTATTATCTTTTCATGTGACAACACTGAAGAAATGACACATTGCTACAATGTAAAGTAGTGAGTGTACAGCTTGTATAACAGTGTAAATTTGCTGTCCCCTCAAAATAACTCAACACACAGCCATTAATGTCTAAACCGCTGGCAACAAAAGTGAGTACACCCCTGAAAATTGTGAAAAAGTGAAAATGTCCAAATTGGTCCCAAAGTGTCAATATTTTGTGTGGCCACCATTATTTTCCAGCACTGCCTTAACCCTCTTGGGCATGGAGTTCACCAGAGCTTCACAGGGTGCCACTGGAGTTCTCTTCCCCTCCTCCATGACGACATCACAGAGCTGGTGGATGTTGGAGACCTTGCACTCCTCCACCTTCCGTTTGAGGATGCCCCACAGATGCTCAATAGGGTTTAGGTCTGGAGACATGCTTGGCCAGTCCATCACCTTTACCCTCAGCTTCTTTAGCAAGGCAGTGGTCATCTTGGAGGTGTGTTTGGGGTCGTTATCATGTTGGAATACTGCCCTGCGGCCCAGTCTCTGAAGGGAAGGGATCATGCTCGACTTCAGTATGTGACAGTACATTTTGGCATTCATGGTTCCCTCAATGAACTGTAGCTCCCCAGTGCTGGCAGCACTCATGCAGCCCCAGACCATGACACTCCCACCACCATGCTTGACTGTAGGCAAAAAACACTTGTCTTTGTACTCCTCACCTGGTACCGCCACACAGGCTTGACACCATCTGAACCAAGTAAGTTTATTTTGGTCTCATCCCCAAAAATGGGGATATTTATTACAGCAAAAAGTACAAAATATTGTTTTTTTTTTCAAAATTGTCGCTCTTTTTTTGTTTATAGCGCAAAAAATAAAAAACGCAGAGGTGATCAAATACCACCAAAAGAAAGCTCTATTTGTGGGGAAAAAAGGACGTCAATTTTGTTTGGGTGCAACGTCGCACGACCGCGCGTGGACATGGTGAGGTCTCTTTAGCAGAGAGGAGGTGCTGCTTATTGGCTGGGTAAGTGTAGGATATGTACTTGTACTTAATCAATGTGGGGGTGGATGTCGTAGTTAGATTTGGTGTGGGTGGGGTTCATTGATTTGTTTGGCATCACCACACATTTGCTTCTGTCCCATGTGCACACATCACTTCCTGCATTTGTTCTGCTGATGTAAATCAGTAAGGACTATGCAAGTATAAATGAGAGCTCCTTTTATTAAAATATATATGACTTGTTTTACAGCTGGGCGAATTTTCCAGCAAATTTGGACCTCTGAGTTGCATGACAAGTTGTACCCCATGATTCTCAATGACAACCATTCATATCTGTGCTACTTTAAGTCGCACCAACTTCAAAGTAGTCCCTGTACTACTTTGGTGTGACTTGAGGTATATCGGGTACAATATTACACAGGCATTCCCAGAAGTTGGGTCAAGTTGCAGCGGCAAAGTGGCAGCAAAATAGTGTGACTTTCAGGTCGCAGCAGTGTGAATGAGATTCAAGGATAACACCTTTGAATTTGGCCCTATTGTCACTTGTGCATCCTGAAGGTGTAGCAAATTCGTCCCTGCACTACCTTGGTTTGACTTTGATGCAATTTGAGGTCCATACACCACAAGATTACACAGACATTGCTTCAAGTCATGACAAAGCTGTGCAATTTTAAGGTCGCACAAGTGCAAATGGGGCCTTATTCAAAGGTGTTATCAATTAATCGCATTAGGTTACTTTCACACTTGGGTGACTTTTCATGGAGCTTTGGACCTCAGAGTCACATGAAAAGTTGTCCCCCTTGATTTCCATGCATATTTATTAGAGGTGCACTATTAATCGTCATCGTGATTTTTTTCCCCTTTACGATCTTGAAAAAAGAGTTTCACGATTCTTGCTATGCAAAGAACTCTCTCTGCTCTTCTGAAGCCTCAGCCAAAAAACCAGGAAGTCTGCCAAGAATTAGAACATTCTTTATCAGTGAACTTAACTAGAAACCTTGTAACAATTTGTCAATTAAATAGAATTCTGTGTAAGTGAGGAAAGTTTAACTACTTAAACACTAAACATTTTTCTGACATTTGTTGGTTTCAGGTTAAAATCATTTTTTTTTGTTAGAAAATTACTTAAAACCCCCCAACATTATATATATTTTTTTAGTAGAGACCCTAGAGAATAAAATGGTAGTTGTTACAATATTTTATGTCACACTGTATTTGCGCCTTTCAAATGCAATTTTTTTTGGAAAAAAGTACTTTAATGAATTAAAAAAAAAAAAGAAAAGTTAAAATTCAGATTAAAAACATCAGGAGCATCATAGTGGCAGTGGCGTCTCCAGCTTTCAAATTTAGGGGGGGCATATGGGGGGACAGGGACAAAAGTAGGGGGGCAACTATAAAATGCATGCATGTGAGGGGTGAGGGGTGTACTCATTTTTGTGAGATACTGTGTGTATGTATATGTATGTATATATATATATATATATATATATATATATATATATATATATATAGATATATATATCTATATATATATCCTGGGGCCCTTTACTACGACCCCACAACGGGCCCTTTCACATGTTCTGCAGTGAGCTCCCTTCCTACTGTATTGGGGCCCCCCAGGGTGGCAGAAAACAAGAGATATATGTCACCAGCATATCAAGAAAATATAAGGATCCAAAGCAGTGGGAGAACTATCAGGGTTGCAAAGGTTGTCTTGCCTCCGGGCCCTGGTGTTCTGCCACTGTGGGGTTCCCCAGCCTCCTCTTGCTGTGCTGCCCCTGCTATTGACTGCTCTGGTCTGGCATCTCTTGAAATTTACAGGCTGGTTCTCCTGTCCTAAGGACGGGAGAAATCAGTCTGTTTTTTCAGTAACTGAAAGTCCTGGTGGAGTCCTTCCTGCAACTCACTCTTCTCCCTGCCAATGAGGATGCAGGGGAAGGAGCAGATCGGGCGGCCGTGGTTGTGTGAACGCTCGCATTATGCAGTGTCAGCGAGCAGGGGAGGGGGGAGGAATCACCCGCAGGAGCTGACTGGGGACTCTCTCCCTCTTAGACATTGATTTTTTGTAAAAAAAAAAAATTTTTTTTTTTTGGGGGGGGGGGGGGGGGGGCACATGGTGAGGCACACTAGGGTCGGCATTGCATAGTGGATATGGGGACACATGCACTCAAACACATATCAAAGGCACAACAACAGCATACAGAATAAACACATACTGTATGTTGCGTATAATCATACTAATCATATTTATTTAAATATCTTGTAGATATGTATGTATAGCTTGTAGAGAATATAGGATGTGGTACTTTGAAGCACTTGACACTGTGGTGCTGCGATGGACTAAAAATGGACCACAATAAAATGCAGAACAAAGGTCAGTTCTTCCTGTGTTAAGTTAATGCTGCTGCTGACCCAGAAAACAAAAAAAAAAAAAAAAAAAAATGCAGGACCCTAACAAAATTATTTAGCAATCAAATATACCTTACAGAAAAAAATGGTTTCCGAAGAGGATAGCTTCTCCATTGTGTTTTAGGGGCTGTGGTGAAGAGGGGACAATGTATCACATATGGTGGCAATGTCCCAAATTGAGACTTTTTTTGGATTCAAGTTTATAATCCTATTTATTCCCTCACTCAAGTCAATCTGACTAGCTCATTATGCCTTTGTCTTGCAGGTGTTTTTTTTTATGGGTTTACAACCACTTTAAATGCAAATTTTAGGCCTGAAGATTAGTTAAAACAGTCAAACATTCTATATTTTCTGAAGTGGTGATCTCAGCTGCAGTAAAGATCCATCTAGGGCTTGTTATGTGAAAGAGATTGGGTACCGGGGAAGCAGTAAGGGGAGAGTATTGGATGAAAGATCCCTCTCCACAGTGTTGTCACTAGGGTTGGTGTCACCTTGTGCAGTAAAACATGGTGTCACCCCCCCCTGCGGCTAGCCTGCTACAGTGCTCTGTCCTGCAGCTGTGGAGTGACAGCAGGACAGGCAGTAGGGCACTGAGCAGGCTAGCATATCATGCAGCTACCCTCCCCGGCCTGCCAGAATGCTACTTGATAGTATAGCCAAAATCAATCTTAAGCCGCACAACCTCCTATCACTAAAGTGAATATGGGAATATGTGACCCCCAGTGGAATCCACTCCATTAGGGGCGCAGGGGCACCACCCCCCTAAGCCATGTGCCCGGCCGCTAATCTACATGCAGTGTGCCGGACGCATTGGATTTCAATCTTTTTTTTGTTGAAGCACATGCTTAGAGCCTGAGGCTCTAATTGGTTTAAAAAAAGGGTGGGCTCGGGGTGCAGAGCACTGCACCCTGAGCCCACCCAGTTGTGTGAAATTAGCAAATTAATATTCATTATTGTCTTCCTGCTTCTCCTCTCAGTCAATCAGGAAGCGAGTCCTGAGACCCGATTGATCAGTCGAGTCTCAGGACCCACTTCCTTTTCGGTCGGGAGGAGAAGCAATGGCCCTGGCTCTTCCCAAGCTGGAACGAGTAGCAGCATCGGCCTCTTAAGGTAAGGCCACTGATCGCCATCCTCCATCTCCCACATGGGGGGTGGGTCCACTGATTGCCGGCACCCATCTCCCCCCCCAGAGGTGGCGTAAGTGCGAGTGAGGGGGGGGGCGGTTGTTTGCCGCCCCCTCAAAATGTTGAACAACAGCCGCCACTGGTGACCCCTACTGAAGAGGTCCACACCCAGGACGCAACGAGTATGGAGGCGAAGCCAGATTGCTTACATCATCCTGCAGCATCCTTAGCTACACAGCGGTAAGCCGACATGAGTATGTGACCCTTATTCAGCTGTGACAGCTCAAATGCCGTTCTTGTAAGTGTATTCACACTTTTTTATGCTAATAAATTTTACCGTACGGAGAGCACTAGATGTATATTTTTGTTGTATATACCATCCATCATCCCTTGAGTACATCTATGATGCGGGGAGCTGATTAAAGGAAAATGGAAGGATAGCACCTAGAGCTGCACGATTAATTGTTAAGAATCAAAATTGCAATCTTTTTCTCTTCCCGATCTTCAAAACAGCATGTCACGATTCTTTCTAACAATGGCAGAGGGTTCTCCCAGCTGGGGAAAAAAATAAAAAATAAAAATCAGGGCAGCCTGCCAAGTTAGAAACAAAGTATCTTTGCGTTCTTTTATCAAAGGAAAGGCGTGTAAATGAAGGAAGTTTAACCATTTAAAGACCAAACCCTTTCTGACATTTGTTGATTACAAGTAAAAATCATTATTTTCTGCTAGAAAATTACTTGGAACACCCAAACATGATATACATATTTTTTTAGCAGAGACCCTATAGAATAAAATGGTGGTTGTTGCAATATGTTATGTCATACCGTATTTGCGCAGTGGTCTTTCAAACACATTTGAAAAAAAAAAATACACTTTAATGAATTTAAAAAAAAAAAAAACTGAACAGCAAAGTTAGCCCAATTTTTTTGTATAATGTGAAAGATGTTACACCGCGAGAATCGCGAGAGAATCATGAGCTTTATTCTAAGCAAAAAAATTGTGATTCTCATTTTAGCCAGAATTGTGCAGCTCTAATAGCACCTCATGCAGACTTGACCATATCCCTTAAAGGGAGCAGCTTGTTATGACTCACTGGTAAAACAGGAGTCATAACGTGAGGTGAACGGCCAGAGAGCAATGGTGGAGGATTGCACAAGCACTTTTCAGTTTCCTTTATTATATATGCACATTGGTTGAAGATTTTTAGATTGTTATTGCTGAATTATTTATTTGAATTATTTCTTTGAATTATATAAACACTTGGCACAGATTATCACATCGCAAGTGATTTACCAACACAGTTTATATATATATATGTGATATTTATTGCTATTTGATATTTTGTACTTGCACTTTATTTTATTGATAAGTGTGTTGTGCTACATTCAGTTTTTTTTTGTAACTATATGAACACTTGGCACATATTATATTATTTTAGCTGATTTAACATAACCGTACATGTGTACTATATATGTGATATTCATTGTTAGGGATGAGCTTTCTGTTCGAGTCGAACATGAGTTTGACTCGAACATCGGCTGTTCGATCGTTCGACAAAGATCGAACATTATGGGGCGTTAACGCCAAATTCGAGAGGCATGTCATGCCCCATAATGCACTGCCTCATCGCAGTGCATTGCTGGCTGATGATTGGCCAAGCATGCACTATGAGCCGCATGCTTTGGCCAATCACAGCGCCATCAGCAAAGAGAGACATAATTGTCCAAAGGCAGGATGCCTTTGGCCAATTATGGCTCAGGGGGCTAAGTCTACGCCCCACACTATATAAGGCTGCCTGCACGTCGGTCTTGTATAGTGTGTTCTTGGCGGAGAGAGAGATAGAGAGAGTGTCATTTCATTTACTTTGAGCAGGCAGTTTATTTAGTTAGCTGCAGTGTATTTAGTAAATATATACATAGTAAGTATATATATATATATATACACTGTATCCAGTTTAGCTAGATCTTACTGCGGGTCATTCCTGGTGTACGTATTCAAATACACTTTCAGGCAGGCAGGCCAGGCAAGTGATTCAGTGATCTGCAGTGCATTAAATATATATACAGTCTCCAACATATATGTATCCACTGCATTCCAGTCTAGCCAAGCCTATATCTGACTGCAGGCCATTTCTGGTGTATGTTTTCAAATACACTTTCAGGCAGGCAGGCAAGTGATTCAGTGATCTGCAATGCATTACATATATATACAGTCTCCAACATATATATCCACTGCATTCCAGTCTAGCCAAGCCTATATCTGACTGCAGGCCATTGCTGGTGTACGTATTCAAGCACACTTTCAGGCAGGCAGGTGATTCAGTGATCTGCACTCAGTGCATAAAGATATATATACAGTCTCCTACATATATATCCCCTGCATTCTAGTCTAGCCAAGCCTATACCTGGCTACAGGCCATTTCTGGTGTACGTTTTCAGCGACACTTTCAGGAAGGCAGGCAGGTGATTCAGTGATCTGCAGTGCATAAAGATATACATACAGTCTCCTACATATATGTCCACTGCATTCTAGTCTAGCCAAGCCTATACCTGACTGCAGGCCATTCCTGGTGTAATTTTTCTAGTAAACTTCAGGCAGTGTTTTGATAATCCAATTTTACAGCATGTCTAGAAGGCCACCAAAGAAAAGGCAGACTCACAGGCCACTAAAAGAGGGCAAGCGGCTCGGTTTCTACAGCCAACAGTGCTGGTCGTGGACACGGTGCATCCTCAGTACGTGGCCATGGGGCACGCTTGTCCTTTTTTCGACAGCTGGCCGTGTTGAGCCACAACATGCATAAGAGTTGGTAGAGTGGATCACAAAGCTGTCCTCATCCTCCTCATCCTCTGTTACCAGCTGCAGCATACCAGGTTTGCTCCAGTGGCGAGGAGGGAGGGGATGATGAGGTCACTGACTCTACGTGGGTGCCTGATAGAAGAGAGGAGGAGGAGGAGACACATCCCCAATGAGGCAGGATGCCCTCCAGGGGCCAGCTTAAGGACAGTCAACTGACTGCATCACATTGCAGAGCTCCGCATGTGCAGGGCGCTGCTGACTCTGCGCGTTTTTCAAACGTTCTTTGGTGTGGGCCTTTTTTGAGACATGTGCAGCAGATCGCACCATTGCTGTTTGCAACATATGTCTGAAGCGTATCAAGCGTGGCCAAAACAGCAGCCACTTGGGCACCACATGCTTGACCAGACATATGTCGAGCTCCCATGCAGTTCTTTGGTAACAGTACTTAAAAGACCCACACCAAAGAACAAGGCAGACCTCTCCTTGCTCCTTATCAGCTGGGATCTCCAACCCCACTATACCTTCAGTCCTCTCAGAGACCTGCACTGAGAGGAATGAAGGTGTAGAATTAGGTGTCCCAAGCACTTGCGGGCAATCTGCTAGCGGTACACCTAAATCCCATTGTAGCAGGCAAATTTCCCAATCCCAGTTGCTAAACCATCAAAAGAAATTTGGTCCCAGCTATCCACATGCTCAGCGGCTGAATGCTAGTTTGGCTAAACTGCTAGCACTCCAACTGCTGCCTTTTCAGCTGGTAGACTCTGCTCCCTTTCGAGAATTTGTGGAATGTGTGGTACCTCAGTGGCAGGTACCCAAACGCCATTTTTTTTTCTCGGAAGGCCATTCCGGCTCAATACCGGCATGTGGAAGGCAATGTCTTGGCCTCGTTGGACAGGGCGGTCAGCGTTAAGGTGCATAGTACCGCTGACTCAAGGTCCAACAGGCATGGACAGGGACGTTACCTTTCTTTCACGGCGCACTGGGTAACCGTGTTGTCAGCTGGGAAGGATGCAGGACAGGGTGCAGTAATGTTGGAGCTTGTTCTGCCACCACGCCTCCAAAATGCTGGTAGTGGTGATTCTGCCACACCTCTCTCCTCCACCCCTCCTCTTCTTCTTCCTCTATGGCCTCTTCCTGTGCAGATTTGTCCTTGGAACCAGCGGTGCTCTGTAGGCGTTCTAGGGGCTACGCAAGCACTCAGGAAAAAAGATTCCATGCGGTGCTTGAGTTGGTCTGCTTAGTGGACAGGAGCCACACTGGGGGAAGAGATTCTGGAAGCTCTGCAGGGGCAGGTTCAGAGGTGGTTGATGCCACGCCAGCTTCAGGCAGGAATGGTGGTTTGCGACAATGGCACCAACCTCCTTTCTGCCCTCCGACAGGGACACTTGACACATGTTCCCTATTGGCTTACTCCTTAATTTGGTGGTGCAGCGGTTCTTGTGCAGGTACCAGGGCTTACAGGATCTCCTGAGGCAGGCCAAGAAAGTCTGTGGGCATTTCCGCCGGTCATACAATGCCAGTGCTCGGCTGGCTGACCTTCAAAAGGAATGCAACCTGCCCAAGAACCGTCTCACCTGTGACATGCCCACTAGGTGGAACTCAACGTTGGCAATGCTGCAGCGGCTGCACATGCAGCAAAAGGCCATCAATGAGTACCTGTGCGAGTATGGCACCAGGACAGGGTCAGGGGAGCTTGGCTTTTTTTTCGCCACTTCAATGGCTAATGATCAAGAATACATGCACTGTCCTGTCACCATTTGAGGAGGCCACGAGGATGGTGAGCAGTGACAGTGCATGCATCAGTGATACTGTCCCTCTTGTCTTCCTGTTGGAGCACACGCTGCGTGGAATAATGGACAGGGCACTTCCAGGGAGGAAGAGGAGGACTTTATTACCTCTCAAGGCTCCCTTTATCCAGACAGTATTCCTTCAGGCCAGCCTATCACACAGGAAGAGGAGGAAGAGGATTGTGTCAGCATGGAGGTGGAGCCTGGCACTCAGCATCAGCAGCAGCCTTCAAGGGATCGTTTTCAGTCCCCAGAAACCCATGGACTTGTACGAGGCTGGGAGGAGGTGGCTGCAGATCATATCATCCTTAGTGACCCAGAGGACCTTGGACTGAATGCCTCAGCAAACCTATGCTGCATGGCCTCCCTGATCCTGCAAAGCCTGTGAAAGGACCCTCGGATTCGTGGTATCAAGGAGAGGGATCAGTACTGACTGGCAACACTTCTTGATCCACGTTACAAGGCTAAGGTTGCGGAACTTATCCAGCCTTTGCAGAGGGAGCAGAGGATGAAACATCTTCGAGAAGCCTTGCAGAAAGGTTTGAGCAATGAACTTACAGAGCCTGGGAGGTTACAATTTCCTGGTCCTCCTGGACAACGTGTTTCTGAGGCTTCGGTCAGTCACAGAAGGAGCGGTGGAGAAGGTGGCCATCTGACCGATGCGTTCAGATAATTTTTTAGTCTGCAGCCCCAAGGTCTGATCGGTTCCAGCAACCATCGCCAGCATCTGATTTACATGGTGCAGGAATACCTTGGGGCAAGATCAGACTTGGAGACCTTTCCAACCGAAAATGCACTGGGTTACTGGGTCTTGAGGCTGGATCACTGGCCAGTGCTTGCGCAGTATGCAATTGAGCTACTGGCCTGTCCTGCATCCAGCGTTCTATCTTAACGCACATTCAGTGCTGCTGGAGGCTTTGTAACCGATCACAGAGTGCGCTTGTCCATAGACCTTCATAAAAATGAATCAGTCTTGGATCACCAGCTACCAAGCACCTGATGCTGATGTAACCGATTAATTTTTTTATGAATGTGAGATCCCTTGAAGACTGCCTATGCTGATGCTGAGTGACTATCCTGTTATGCTGAGTGACTATTCTATTCCTCCTCAATGTTCATGTTGATAGCTTCTAAGAACATTTTTGGTTCTGGGCACCACCACCAGTGCCTAAAGCCCAATTTTTCTGCCCCTGCTTAACAGGGGCGTGTAATTACAATTCTTGATATAATATTTCACAGCAGGGCCCGTTTCTGCGCCCACCAAGAGTAACTGTGAGGGCTTACAGTATTGTGGCAACACCACCACACCACCAAAGGCCCAATTTTTCTGCCCCTGCTTAACAGGGGCGTGTAATTACAATTCTTGATATAATATTTCACAGCAGAGCCAGTTCCAGCGCCCACCAAGAGTAACTGTGAGGGCTTACAGTGTTGTGGCACCACCACCACCAAAGGCCAATTTTTCTGCCCATGTTCAACCAGGGCATGTAATTACAGTTCTTGATTAAATATTTCACAGCAGGGCCAGTTCCAGCGCCCACCAAGAGTAACTGTGAGGGCTTACAGTGTTCTGGTACCACCAACACCTAAGGCCCAAATTTCTGCAGTGTATACAGGGCCCCTACTTTCAAACATCCGACTTACAAACTACTCCTACTTACAAACAGAGGGAGACAACAGGAAGTGAGAGGAAATCTACCCCTAGGAAGGGAAATTCTCTCCTGTAAGAGTTAATATGGAAAAAAGGTGTCTCCACTGATGCTTTATTATCACCAATCCTTGTTTCCCTAAAAACCCAAAAATTTTCAAAATCCGATTGTCATTGGAACAGAAAGTGAGGTAACATCTTCTGAACAGGGGCACAGACAGCAAAACAAATGTTACAGGGGTGATGATAACCCTTCCCTATGTTATCCAAAAAGCTTAAAAATAGATGTTTTGGCTGGAGCTACACTTAAAAAATGTACCTGTTCCAAATTACAAACAGATTCAACTTAAGAACAAACCTACAGTCCCTGTCTTGTTTGTAACCCGGGGACTGCCTGTATACTGCTGTTCAGAGTATATAGGGCCTGGAGGCCCCACGCCTTTTCTTTTTTTAATTTGGATGCGGGGTTCCCCTTAATGTCCATACAAGACCCAAAGGGCCTGGTAATGGGCTGGGGGGTTACTCATGCCGTTTTTCTCAATAATTTTCATCCATATTGCTGGGACCTGACATTACATTACAGCCGCAAGCAGTTTTAAATGACTTTTATTCCTTTAGAAATGTAATTTTCTGCATGAACTGTTCTAAATACGGGAGACACGCGCCACTTTACAGGCATACTATAGTCACCCCCCCAGGTACGATATTTAAAGTAATATTTCACTTTTATTTTTTCACTTTAAGCATCATTAAAATCACTGCTCCCGAAAAAACGTCAGTTTTTAAAACTTTCTTTTGCATTGATTCATGTCCCCTGGGGCAGGACCCGGGTCCCCAAACCCATTTTAGGACAATAACTTGCATAACTTTAAAATTCGCACTTTTGATTACTCACGTTCGAGCCCCATAGACTTTAGGGTGTTTGAATGTTCGCGCGAACTTTCGGTCCGTTCACATGTTCTGGATGCGAACCAAATCAGGGGGTGTTCGACTCATCCCTATTCATTGTTATCTCATATTTAGAACTTGCACTTTATTTCAGTGATAGGTATGTTGCGCTGCACTTATGGTTTTAAGTTACTTGATAGTGTCACCCAGGGCATTTTTCTCAGAGAATAGGTACAGGAACTCAACCACGCCCCACACCTTTCCCCAGGTTTGGGGCATGGGAGGGTCCTAAAGGGGCATTAAATACCAGGAGGGTGGTACATACAGAGTGCAGGGTTCTGGAGGATGCTAGGCACAGGGTGCAGGGTCCAGGAGGGTGCAGAGTTCAGGAGAGTGCAGGGTTCAGGAGGGTGCAGAGTTCAGGAGGGTGCAGAATTCAGGAGAGTGCAGGGTTCAGGAGGGTGCAGAGTTCAGGAGAGTGAAGGGTTCAGGAGGGTGCAGAGTTCAGGAGAGTGAAGGGTACAGGAGGATGCTAGGTACAGGGTGCAGAATTCTGGTGGGCGCTAGGTACAGGATGCAGAATTCCAGAGCGTGCTAGGTACAGGGTGCAGAGTTCAGGAAGGTGCTATGTACAGTACAGAGCACATGGTTCTGGAGGGTGCTATGTACGGGGTGCAGAATTCTAGAGCGTGCTAGGTACAGGGTGCAGAGTTTAGGAAGGTGTACAGGGTGCAGAGCTCAGGAAGATGCTAGGTACAAGGTGTAGAGTTCAGGAGGGTGCTAGGAACACCCTTCCTGTACAATTATCACACTAAATACTTTGAATTTCTCCCTCCAAACACAGACCTCAGATACAGCGTGGTTCAATGAAGTTCAGTGAAGCCCCTCCTCCCAGCATAATCTGTCATAAGACACATCAGAGCCGAGAAGGAACCTAGCAAATGTTTACAGGGGGCAAGAGATGCTGCGGGTGCCAAGAATCGATACATGCCCAGCATTAGTACACCAGCTGCTCCTGGAGAGGGTTCAGTTTAGTGGCCTGGACAGGAGCGCTGTCACTTCTAAATACAGAAACCTTGCATCTGTGTTTAGAAGTGACATTAGTGAATGAAAAGCACAGGTCATGCGCCGGAGGTGGCGGAAAAAAAGCCCTGGTGTTACCCCTCTGGTGGATGTCTCCCAGGTGTGCTCTGCACCCCCATAGTGACACCACTGCCCCCCCTCTCCTGTGAGATGACAGCTGTAAGTAACTAGCAGGTGCTTCAGTAGCGGCCGCTGGCTACATAGGAAAGATACCGGCAGCTGTGGGGTTCAGATTCCACTCTATCCCCAGCAGGTATGGAATTGTTATGTGCGGCCCTTTCAGGGCCTTCCCCCGCAATGTCATTGAACACTTGAGTGTAACTTGCTGAATCAGTGCATGCAGAAAAGGCACAGGGGCATCTCCATATATTGTGCATTGCGTGAGAGTATAATGGGCCCCCCTTCCTTGGGGCCCATGTGCACCGCATCTGTAGCACCCTCCAGTGTGTGCTAGGAGCTAGTGTAGAGTGTGTTAGAATTTAGAGTAGGTAAAACATAGTTTAGCTCAGGGCTAAGCCTGAGCTATGGAATCTCGGTCTGGGTTTACTAAAGTTCAGGGCTGGGTGACTCATCCTGGTCTAGAAGGTTGAAAAATCTTCTAGAATTAGTAGGTGTAGGTTAGGATTAGCTGCCTTGAATATTTACGGAACCTCAGCCAATCCTCAGAGGTAGGCTGGCAGGGGGCTGAGACCACTCCATAAATAGACATGGGCCATGGCGGCCGTGCATTCAGGTGCATGCTAGAGATACAGTGTTGAGGAGGCTGTCGGTGACCCTCAGGGGTGACCCCAGTCGGGGGGGGTGTCCTGCCTTGGGCCGGGGCTTGAGTGCTGGAAGAATTCTACCATAACACACGGGAGGAAGTCTTTCCTGGAGGTACTGGGGCAAGAGAGAAGACAAAGTGAGTAGTTAGCACTGTTGGAGACTGACAAGGGGGGAGACTGCCACATGTAGCCAGTATCCCTGAAGACAGCAGTGTGCTTAACTACTTAAGGCCTATTTTTCAGACTTGGTGTTTACAAACATTTTTTTTTTGCTAGAAAATTACTTAGAAGCCCCAAACATTATATATTGTTTTCAGACACCCTAGAGAATAAAATGGCGATCGTTGCAATACTATATGTCACACCGTATTTGCGTAGCGGTTTTACATGCGCAATTTTTTGGGAAAAAAATACACTTTTTTTAAATTAAAAAATGAGACAACAGTAAAGCTAGCCCATTTTTTTTATATTGTGAAAGATAATGTTACGCAGAGTAAATTGATACTCAACATGTCACGTTTCAAAATTGCACCCACTCGTGGATTGGCAACAAACTTTGACCCTTAAAAATCTTCATTGACGCTGTTTAAAAATTTCTACAGGTTACCAGTTTTTAGTTACAGAGGAGGTCTAGGGCTAGAATTATTGCTCTCACTCTAACGATCATGGCGATACCTCACATGTGTGGTTTAAACACCGTTTTTATATGACTTACATATGAATTCGCTCCTGTTTGCGAGCACGGTGGGATGGGGCCCTTTAAATTTTTTTTCTTATTTATTTTACTTTTTATTCTTTATTTTTACACTGTCCTTTTAATAAAAAATTGGGGTCACTTTTATTCCTATTACAAGGAATGTAAACATCTCTTGCAATAGAAAAAAAGCATGACAGGACCTCGTAAATGTGTGATCTGGGGTCAAAAAGACTTCAGATCTTACATGTACATTTAAATGCAAAAATTAAAATGTCTTTTAAAAAAAAAGAAAAAAATCCCCTCTAATGCCCTGTACACACGGTCGGACATTGATCGGACATTCCAACAACAAAATCCTAGGATTTTTTCTGACGGATGTTGGCCCAAACTTGTTTTGCGTACACACGGTCGCACAAAGTTGTCGGAATTTCCGATCGCCAAGAATGCGGTGACGTCAACCACGTACGACAAGCCTAGAAAAGGCCAGTTCAGAACCAAGCGCGGCACCCTTTGGGCTGCTTTTGCTAATCTCGTGTTAGTAAAAGTTTGGTGAGAGACGATTCGCGCTTTTTCAGACTCGTGGTTTCCAGATTGTTTTCTGCTGTTCTGTTTGTGCTTGTGGGTTTGTATCTGCTCTTCAGTGCGTGCAAGCAAGTTCTGCGTGACTTATAGTCATTGTGTTCTTGCTCGTTCGTTACTGTTTTTCAGGTCACTCTTCACAGGCCTTGCTGTTCTTCAGTGCGTTCTGTTACTTCGTTCTGAGCAGCCGACCGTTTTCTAGCCATGTTGTGTATACGTACTCCTCGTAGGGTTCGTGCTGTGCGGGGGCTTGGTGTTGGGGTCCTGACCTTGACACAAGTCCAGTCCATGAACAGGGTGGGGAGGAGTTCATGGACCAAGAATTGGTTGCTTCAGCGTGACCAGTTCTGTCATATGCTTTTGTTCCGTGAGATCTGTGAGAATAATCCTGATGATTTCAGGAACTTTCAGGATGACGGACCCCGTATTTCACCGTTTGTTGGCTTCGCTGACCCCTTATATTAGCAGGCAGGATACCTGCATGAGGCAAGCCATCACTCCAGAGCAGAGGCTCGTCGCCACCCTGCGGTACTTGGCGTTGGGGAGAAGCCTGCAGGACTTGAAGTTCTCGACAGGCATCTCCCCCCAGGCTCTGGGGATCATTATCCCAGAGACCTGTTCTGCCATCATCCAGGTCCTGCAGAAGGAATATATGAAGGTAAGATTTTTATCCTTAATATCACATTTTATTGTATTTAATGTTTGATAATATATTGTATTTCTTTCCTCATTCCCTAATTTCCATGATTGTAATATGCTGTGAATGTCCCCTTTATCCTCATGCATGCTGGATTTTTATGTACTTATTTTTTTTTGTCCTTCATACATATTTGTCTTCACTTACCTCCCCAGCATGCTCTCCTGGCCCTATATTCACTTCATGTAGTCACTTAACAATCTATTTTATCAGCTCCATAGTAGTGTTTTACCCCAAGCAATCCCTAAAATGTTTTTAAATGTGATTTGTGCTTTAAATTCTGGCAGAGTGCCAGAGGCTTTTTTGGGGGGGTCCCCAAATCATTTGGAACCCTCCCTCCCCCCAACTGCTAAGTCAGCTGATACCAATTCTCTATCTATCCTCAATCATCTATCTGCTGACTTTGCCAAACCCATACACACTATACCCACCTCTTTTGTGCTCAGATTTATGGATGAATTCCCCAAAGCATGTAGTGCAAGGGCCTGCCTGTATACTTTCAAATGGTACTGTTTAAAGTTTTTGTATACTATTATTATCTTGATAGGTAATAGCAGAATGTCCAAATGTGCTCAAATGTGTACAATGTGTATTTATATCTTTGTATTATGACACTTTTTACCTGTCCAGTGGGTTGCCAATAGTGTAACTAAGGAGGGGCTGTTCAAAGTAATACACATTATTTAGGCATTCATCTCTCAATGAAGTGGAAAAGGTTACCTGTCCAAGAGCTCCCCCCCTATAATGTTAGAAATGATCCATGAGAGGGGGGGGGGAATCTGATAGGTGTACCTTATACTTTGGTCTTAAAAAATTCCCATTAATAAATGTTATCTGGATGTTGGCCAAGAAGTTTTGTGTCTAATCTGCTTTCCATGCTTATGTGCCAAAAGACGTTTTTTTTTGTTTTCCTCAACAGTTTCCTTCCACGCCACAGGAGTGGCAGACTGTGGCCTCCCACTTTGCCCAGCGGTAGGACTTTCGTAACTGCGGAGGGGCAATTGATGGGAAACACATCCACATCGTCCCACCACCCAACTCGGGGTCGTACTATTATAATTATAAGGGGTTCAATAGTATTGTGATGTTGGCGGTGGTGTCGGCTAATTACGAGTTCCTGTATGTTGATGTGGGGAAGAATGGCCGGATGACGGATGGTGGAGTCATCGATCCGACTGAGTTTTACAGGCATCTCCAGAATGGCAGCTTGGACTTGCCACCTCCAGAAGAGATTGTGGATGGAGTCACATTCGTCTTTGTTGCGGATGAAGCATTTGCGCTGGGGGACTATCTTATGCGGCCATTCCCGATGAGGACCCTCACCCCGGACCAGAGGGTTTTTAATTACCGGCTGGCCAGAGCCAGAAGAGTGGTGGAGAACACATTTGGAATCATGGCCAGCCGGTTCCGCCTATTTCTTACACTTATACATATGGCGGAGTATAAACTAAATCATATTATCCTGGCATGCTGTGTTCTACATAACTTTTTACGTCAACATTCTGACAACTATTCTGGCTCAGTTGGGCCTAAGGCCGGAATTATACATGAAACAACCTTGACGGCGCTTAAAAGTGGCCGTCCTGGCTTGCCCTCCCTCAGTGCCCGTGATGTACGGCTAAGATACCTTGAGTTCTTTGCGGGTAGGGGGGCCATCAATATGCCAGACAATGTGTGCACCTGTGGAGCACCTGTGTGGGCTGTTCTTGTGTCCCACACTAGTGCTCCAGTGTCCAGATGTAAAAACAGCTGCTGAGTGTCCTCTCCTTACACATAATCTAGTTTGCATTTCATTCTAGTAACAAACACATCTACACAACCAAATTAGTTTCATACAAGTAGCCCCTAAAAAATGTGGTCAAATGCATATGGCAAAAACAATGGTGTTTTATAGTCCGAAAGAAAAATATTTGATACAACAGTTAAGAAAAGCACATGGAGCAGCACGAACGTAATAAACACAAAAAGAATAGGAACACTGGACAACTACTTATTTTTTTGCAGCACTCTCCGGATCTTTCTGTACTGCTCCTGTTTTCTTAATTTCAGGTCCGACCACCGCTTCCTGAGCTGATCTTTCGATCGACGTACCCCGAAATTCCGGTGCAGGCTCTTGACCACTTTCATCATTATCTTGGCCTTTCGGACATTGGGGTTGGGGTAAGGTCCATACTTTCCATCATAGTTGGCCTTCTTCAGGATATCGACCATCTCCAACATCTCCCCAAAGGACATATTTGAAGCCTTAAATCTTCTCCTTCTTGATCCAGACGTTTCCGGATCCGGGCTTTCCTCCCCCTCCTCCTCGTTGCTGTAATTAGCACGCACCTGCTGTGTCTCCGCCATGTGCTCTTCCCCCACTGCGCCGAACGAAAAGGGGCGGGGAATAGACTAGAAAGAACGTCAGGGGTGGGCGGAGTTACACGCATGCGCAGTGTCTATAAAGCGTAGCACGCGTGTGTAGTACGTACGATCTGTGAACGGTGGAATCAGTATCGGAGGTGCCGATCGTGAAAACGAAGGTAAGATCTAAACTTGGGCCTATACCGCTTCTAAATTGAGGCCTATATTGTAACAAGATTAGGAGAGTTTCGCCTGACATTAGTGTTTGTCTTGTGTTGTGTCTTGCAGAGAAAATGGATGGCTTCAATGACCACAATTTCCTCCCCCTGTTCATAGACAAATACAGGGAGCTGCCCTGTCTGTGGCAGGTGAGACATCCTCATTATAATAATAAACAAAAGAGGCAGGCAGCACTGGAGAAACTGCTGGAGTTGGTGAAGCCGGTGGTCCCCACGGAAACCATCCCCTATTTAAAAAACAAAATTGGTGGCCTGAGGAGCACTTATCTTAGGGAGCGCAAGAAGGTCACGGATTCCCAGAGGTCCGGAGCTGCAGCAGATGATGTTTATGTCCCCAGGCTGTGGTACTATGAGAGACTGCAATTTCTGTCAGACAACACTGAAGTCAGGGAATCCCTCGCTACTCTTCCTTCCACTCTTCCTTCCACCCCAGCTGAGGCTTCCGATGTCCAACCTGGGCCTTCCAGCCAGGAAGAAGTGGAGGAGCCCAGCTGGAGTCAGGTATAGCATTCTTCTACAGATTTATTGTCAAGAAATAAATGATCTTTACTAGATGTTATTATTGATCACTAATTGCTGATTGAAAAAAGTGTTTTACATATCAATACACAGTAGTGGGCACAAAAAATTGGGACAAGAATGAAAAATGCTGGGCTCAGAAGGATAGTCTGTTATATTTGATATAATAGATGGGGAAATGGCGCTACCCTATATGTGTCTTATAATGATTACCTATGTCATAAAATGAACGAGGATATTACTATCCCAATGTTTCTACCACACTGTACTTAATTCCATAAAAGTGCATTAGGTTTGTAAAAAAAATAATAATAATACTGAGTGATAATGGTGTCCAGTGTCTAAACTGTGACAATATGTCCCTTTGGCAGACGCCCTTAATGTGTGGTAATGTGTAACATCCAGAGACAAAATCCCTTTAAAAAGAATATCACTAGCGGTGTAAGTTCAAACAGGTCTCAATGTGTACATACATTATATACAGTACAAGAATTAGTGTTTCAAGGTAGAGTGTTTGTGGAGTGCCACCACTTACTACACCTATATATTCGAAACCTGTACTCTGCATGGGCTAATTGTGATTAGAGCATAGAAAAGATTATATGTATCTCAAACCGTATCATCCTGGTCTTCCCCATATGTTTGCCATTTGTATACTTTAGAATTTTTGTAGTCTAACACATCTCTTTTAAATTTTTTCTGCTTCTTAGCTTGTATATTGCTGTCATATTTTTTGATGGATTCTTGCAATTCTTTTTCCTTATCCTTATATTCTTTAAGGTGAGCAAAAGGTAAGAGTAGGTTCTTTATTTCAGTAATGTTAGATTCAATCCCTCTCATTTTGAACTGTCTCCTTTTTATGATATTCTGGAGTAGCTCTCCTTCACATTTGTTGAAGAGAGAGTACCAGTCTTTCATGAGGTCAGTGTTATCGATTGCTCCTGACTAAATATTGCTTCTATATCTATATTTCTGGTATGCATATATCCAAAAATATCCATAGCTGCAGACGGATTTCACCCTAAGGTGATCTAAGAGTTAATATATGTGATTAGTCCGCGCTTAGGACTGGCAGGGTTTGCAGCCTCCTCTAGTGAGTCCCTGCTGGGACTTTTCGGGTATTTCGGCTTTTCGGGTCCCAGCAGGGACTCACTAGGGGAGGCTGCAAACCCTGCCAGTCCTAAGCGCGGACTAATCACATATATTAAGTCTGTTATATTTGTTCACATTCAATTTGCAACAGTCAAGAGGTGAAAATTGTGTGTGATTGATGAATAAAAAACTAAAACTATGTCCCTTTTTCATACACAGGAAGACCTCAGCCAGGAGGAGGTTGTGGAATGTGGCAGCCAGGAGGCGGCAGGGGTTAGTGGCAGCCAGGAGGAGGTGGGGCTAAGTGTCTGCCAGGAGAAGCCTGGGACCAGTCGCAGCCTGACCGAATCGCAGGTTCCTCCCCTCCGCCTTCCATACAAAAGAGCGAGGAAGGCAACTCACATGCAGGATTCAGCACTCAGGCTCATTCAGGAGGCTTCTGCGTCCCTCAGAGCCTTACCCACTCCTGAAGAGGCCTTTGCCTGCATGGCTGCCACAAAACTGAAGTGCATGCAGGAGGGTCAATGCCTCATGTGTGAGCAACTTATTTATAAAGTCCTAACTAAGGGGGTGAGTGGCGAAATCACACCCAAGACCGACGTGATTGAGTTGGAGCATCCTCCTCCTCCTCCTCCTGCTGCCATTACTCCACCACCACAGCCACAGCGTGGAAGGAAGCGTGGAAGGAAGACCAGAGAGTGATGGCCCTGGGTTCAATCTGGTCTGGCCAAAGATGCAGTCTCTTGTATGACCACAGCCTGGGGACACAGATGTCATCTGCTGCTTTCCGGATCTCTGGGACTTCTGGACCAGACTGCACTCCCTTAGATATGGACTCCTCAGGCCACTAATTTTGCTTGAAAATAGTTGATGTGTGCCCTGGGGGTCCAAGGCTTCACCCTTTTCTCCAGTGCTGCCTCCCTCTTTGTTTAGTTGTGAGCCCTTAATAAAGGAATTTTTTGTTCAATTATACTAGCCTATGTGTGTTTTCCTTCAAAAAAGGATAGTTTGTTTGTGAGGATTCAGGTACATTTCAAATATACAATGTGAAATTAACAAGAGACACCAACACCAAACAATCTCCTACAGATTAAATAATACAAGATATCAATGGTGTTGTGGTAACTTGACACACAAAACACACACAAAAATATTATAGAGTAAAACACAACAAAAACAACAATAAAAACACAGCCTTGAAAAAAAAAAAAAAAATACAAAACCAGCCTGGAATAAAACCAAAAAAATTTAAAAACAAACCAAAACAAATTTGGTCCGATGTGACAAATCTAAATATATTGAGGGAATCACGATAAATAATAAAGAAAGAAGTTTGTGAGAAATCTGTGTGAATATGAGCAGCAAAACTACTTCATTCTTCTCACATTATAAAGAAGAAGAGAGTGCGCTATATTAAACTATTTTTGACATTGCAGCGTGACGAAAGTGCTGTATCCATTCCGAACGCTAATTTTACCCAACCGAGCTGTTCCATCTTGGAATTTCTTCTGAACATGCGTGGCACTTTGTGCGTCGGAACAGGCCACACACGGTCGGAATTGACGCGATCGGATTTTGTTGTCGGAAAATTTTATAGCCTGCTCTCCAACTTTGTGTGTCGGAAAATCCAATGGAAAATGTCCGATGGAGCCCACACACGGCCGGAGTGTCCGACAACATGCTCCGATCGGACATTTTCCATCGGAAAATCCGACCGTGTGCATGGGGCATAAAACCGTTGGGCGGAAGTGACGTTTGACGTTGCTTCCGTCATCCAATGTTATGGAGCCGAGCGGCTTTCATCTTTCCCTCACTTGGCATCCAGCCTCAAAGGGGAAAGGACACAATCGTCTCCGGTAAGCTATGGAGACGACCGGAGTGCGGCGGGAGGGGGCGTCTCCCACTCCCGATAAAAGTGATCTCGTGGCAAATCCGCCATGGAGACCACTTTTATTTGAAAGAGGACTGTTCGTTGTTGAAGAGGATACCAGGGTTATGGCAGCAGATGCCATAACAACAGTATTCCACTTCAAACATCCGCCGTATAATGACGGTGGGTGGTCCACAAGTAGTTAAGTCTTCATCCTTCCCTTAGCGATCACCTGAGAGTCAGCCGGGTGGGGCTGGTGTGATGAGTTAGCCTGGAGGGCTAGTCAAAGGGCAGCTGCAGCCAGGTGGGTTGGCAGTGCATGAAGAGGTGGTGCTGGGAGCAATGGCCACAGAGGTGAAGTACAAGCTTTTTCACTACATTTTTGCTACACAACAAGGGGCTATGAGTTCCTGCCTGTAAAGGGTCTTTGCTAAAATCTTACCGGGAGACTGTCAGATTATTCTACAGTGAATCAGCTGGAGACAAGTGAAGGAGACTGTATATAGACTGTTCTCTGGCTCTGGGTGCTTATGAAAATTCAGTGTGCCTGGGTGTGCAGGAGTGGGGGATCCAAGTTCATCAGCAGTCCTTACGGGGGTGTGTGCTACACATCCATAGAGAATACGGCATTGCCCAGCATACAGGACAAGAGAAGTAGTACTGTGCAAAGTCTATACATACAGAATAAGAACCGATACTGAAAATTACACCCGACATACAGGACAAGAGAAGTAGTACTGTGCAGAGGATGTGGCTGCTTGTGGAGCAGCTGAAGTCTGTGTGGTGCTGATCTCCTCTGATGTCTGGCACAAGCCCAGGGTTGGGCTCCCCTGGGCGGGGATCTCTCTCAGGAGAGTCACAGGCTTTCCGGCCTACACAAGGACTGTCAGGTGAAGCTGTGGTTGGTGGTGAAGCAGGAGGACAGAGTTCTGGGAATGGGAAGACACTTGCAGAGGCTGTAAGTAGATGTGGAAATGTTTGTATGAAAAGTACTGATAATACTGATAAGAGGAAGTCTGGTGATGTTATTCAGCAAAAGAGTTCTCAATCCAGCCAGCCATTGCAGGCCCAGCAAGCCCAGCACAGTGCAGCTCAGTCTGTTCAGAGACATAATATTATCGCTCAGCACAGTCCAAACTCTGGAAGTGCAAATCAAAGAACCCCGCAGAGTGGGACTCATTCAGTCCAGGAACATACTAATACCACCCAGTACAGTCCAAGTTCTGGAAGTGTGATCCAATCCAGCCAGCCATTACAACCACAGCAAGCACAGCAGAGTGCAGCTCATAGAGCTCAGAGTGGAGCAGAGACATCGGTTTCTCCCAGTACTCCTCGCAAATACACCAGAACTTCCTTAGAACAGAAAACCATTAAAGAGAACTTACAACAGTGTGTAATGGTGGGCAGCAGCCAGGGACATACATCGCGCTCTAAGCTGCAGCAGAATAAAGAGGGTGGTAATAATTCTTCACAATCTGCCCCAGTGAAACCATCTACACCCAGCAGAGACCCTCAGACCAGTACTGGTAATGGGAAGGTGGATCAGGATTTCAAGCGTCCTGCAGCCGCGAAGCAGAAGGGGTTAAAGTCTGAACCTGCACTGCACCTGGCTGACAAGATTCCTTTCCTGGTAAAAAGAATGGAGACCCTGAGAAAAGCCAAGGCTAGAATCCAGAAGCAGATTGACTCTGTTTATAGACTTAAAGCTGCCAACCCCAAGAAGGAAATGTTATATGACAGCAAACTGAACTCCCTGGGCATTGAACTGGCCGGTGTGTCAAAGGACATTGATGCTGTTCTGGAAGAATTGGGACCAGTGGCGGAGGTGTACCACAATTGTGACCAATTCGAGGTGGGATTGAGTGGAAGGATAGAGTCTTCTACAGAGTCAGACTCTGGGGAACCGATCCAACGCACGCAGCCACCACATATGTCTCCTGAAGGGAAGACTGTGCAGCCTCTGGAGGACAGTGAGATTGGAGTAGATCCTCCTGTTGGACTTCCAGCTCTGGAGGATAGTGGGAACATCAGAGTAACCCAGTAGACATTCACAGTACAGGAGACTCAGAGGAGAGACATGGTGGACTCCCAGCACATGGATTGTGAGAACAGTGCTGCTGCCACTAGTACTCCTGGTGGGAGCCATGCTGGGGTGACTGGTGTTCATGGTGGGAGTAACACTGGGGTAACTAGTAATGATGCTGCTAGTAATAATGATATGAGGTGCAGTGATGATGTCACTAATATTGATGTGGTGAATTCTGATGTTATCAATGCTGGTATATCTGAATGGGGTCATCAGCAGTCTGAGGGCTCTGAGAATGTAGCGATGGAGGAGTCAGTTCAGAATAACCCTCAGGACTTCCCCCCTTTGGTGGATCCACCACCTGCTCCACAGGGGAATGCTGGTCCATCTGGTCATGTCCCTCTTGAATGCCTGGAGCTGTGGGGCCCCTTCTTTTTCCACCAGTAACCGTTATACTGGTCAGGCCTTTAAGAGAAGGAATGTGGTCAGATTGAAGTATAGGGGTTCCAGAGAGGAGCTCCCTGATAGGAGGTTTATAGTAAGGGAGTTGCTGTGTCATCAGATGGGGTTTGCGCCTGCAGGCGTCCTGGCAGTCATCAATCTCCCTGACAGACAAGGTTATGATGTCAGCTTTAAGCTCATGTCTGACTTAGACAGGTTCTGGACCAGTTTCAGTGGTTTGCGGGACAAAGAGGGTTGGAGAAATTTCATCTTTATTCCCAGCTCCAAACCTGACACAGCAAATGTTAACATTATTTCTGGAATGAGTCTGTGCCCCCCCCCCCCCCCCCCCCCCCCAGGATGTTGTCATCTGGCTTAGAAGACATTGTGAAATGGTTTCTGAGTTGACAAAAACTAAAGACAGTGAAGGGATCTGGACTGGTGGTTGGAGGGTTCTTGTTAAGTTGAGGCAAAGTAACAATGTTACCCATCACCTACCAAACTCTTTTTTCATTGGGAGGGAGAGAGGAGTTTGCTTCTATGCAGGTCAGCCCAGGTTATGTTATAAATGTGGTAAATCTGGCCATGTGGAGAATGTTTGTACGATCCTGAAGTGTAATCTTTGTGGGGAGGTTGGCCACATCAGTTCTACCTGTGAGAAGGTTAAGTGCAATCTGTGTGGTGGGCTTGGCAATTTCCACAGGGATTGCCCGGAAGCCTTCCATAATAAGGATGGGGAATCTGTAGACAATGAATTGTTGGCTGCAGCAGAACAACTAGAGGAGGAAGCCTCAATGAATGGGGCTGTATTGACTAGGGAGGAGGTGATCCCAGAGGTCCAGGAGACTACTCCCGGGCGGACGGACAATGTTCAGCAGGCTGAGGAGCAGCAGGCCGCACACTCTTCTTCTGTTCCAGTTCCTGTCTCTGTGAAGATCACTGGTCAGAAAAGGAGGAATAAACAAAAAGATAAGTCTACCCGTAAATCTGAAAGTGACTGGACATTAGTGCAGAAGCCAGCTAAAAAAGTGAAAGGGGCACCAGAAGTGGGTACGGCAGTTTCCACCAATAGGTATGAAGCATTATCATATTCGGAGGCTGACTCCTATTCTCTGGAGGCCCAAGAACTGGAGCAGGAATTAAAAAGAGTGGAAAAAGAGTATGCGACTGGCTCGGAGGATAACCCGCCCACTAAAAGGCGTCCGCCCCCTGATCCTGGATCCGCAGAATCTGATATGGAAACTGGTAGTGGGCAGAGTGACTCCGATTCTGACTTATAATGAAATGTTGGAGAAGTATAGATTTATGGAAAGGAGTCTTATTGTCACATGACATTTATTTCCTGTTGATGCCCTTTAACTGCTAAGTTTTTGACCTAAACAACATGTCAGTAATTGTTGTATTTATGTTCTTTTCAGTCAGTTAGTCTGTTATTATGTATCTTGTTTGTTTTTACAAATAAAAATCTCCATACATACAGAATAACAACCAATACTGAGAATTACACCCGACATACAGGACAAGAGAAGTAGTACTGTGCAGAGTCCATACATACAGAATAAGAACAGATACTGAGAATTACACCCGGCATACAGGACAAGAGAAGTGGTACTGTGCAGAGTCCATACATACAGAATAAGAACAGATACTGAGAATTACACCCGGCATACAGGACAAGGGAAGTAGTACTGTGCAGAGGGTGTGGCTGCTTGTGGAGCAGCTGAAGTCTGTGTGGTGCTGAGCTCCTCTGATGTCTGGTACAAGCCCAGGGTTGGGCTCCCCTGGGCGGGGATCTCTTTCAGGAGAGTCCCAGGCTTTCTGGCCTACACAAGGACTGTCTGGTGAAGCTGTGGTTGGTGGTGAAGTAGGAGGACAGAGCTCTGGGAATGGGAAGAAATCTGCAGAGACTGTAAGTAGACATGGAAATGTTTGTATGAAAAGTACCGATAATACTGATAAGAGGAAGTCTGATGATGTTATTCAGCAAAAGATTTCTCAGTCCAGCCAGTCTTTGCAGGCCCAGCAAGCCCAGCACAGTGCAGCTCAGTCTGTTCAGAGACATAATATTATCGCTCAGCACAGTCCAAACACTGGAAGTGCAACTCAAAGAACCCCTCAGAGTGGGGCTCATTCAGTCCAGGAACATACTAATACCACCCAGTACAGTCCAAGTTCTGGAAGCGTGATCCAATCCAGCCAGCCATTGCAAGCCCAGCACAGTGCAGCTCAGTCTGTTCAGAGACCTGTTATTGCTCAGCACAGTCCAAACTCTGGAAGTGCAACTCAATCCAGCCAGTCATTACAGTCAATGCAAACCCCGCGCAGAGTGGGGCTCATTCAGTCCAGGAACATACTAATACCACCCAGTACAGTCCAAGTTCTGAAAGCGTGATCCAATCCAGTCAGCCATTACAACCACAGCAAGCTCAGCAGAGTGCAGCTCATAGAGCTCAGAGTGGAGCAGAGACATCGGTTTCTCCCAGTACTCCTCGCAAATACACCAGAACTTCCTTAGAACAGAAAACCATTAAATAGAACTTACAACAGTGTGTAATGGTGGGCAGCGGCCAGGGACGTTCATCGCGCTCTAAGCTGCAGCAGAATAAAGAGGAGGGTGGTAATAATTTTCCACAATCTGCCCCAGTGAAACCATCTACACCCAGCAGAGACCCTCAGACCAGCACTGGTAATGGGAAGGTGGATCAGGATTTCAAGCGTCCTGCAGCCGCAAAGCAGAAAGTGTTAAAGTCTGAACCTGCGCTGCACCTGGCTGACAAGATTCCTTTCCTTGTAAAAAGAATGGCGTCCCTGAGAAAAGCCAAGACTAGGATCCAGAAGCAGATTGAATGTGTTTATAGACTTAAAGCTGCCAACCCCAAGAAGGAAATTTTATATGACAGCAAACTGAACTCCCTGGGCATTGAACTGGCCGGTGTGTCAAAGGACATTGATACTGTTCTGGAAGAACTGGGACCAGTGGCGGAGGTGTACCACAATCGTGATCGATTTGAGGTGGGATTGAGTGGAAGAATTGAGTCTTCTACAGAGTCAGACTCTGGGGATTCGGTCCAACGCACGCAGCCACCACATGTGTCTCCTGAAGGGAAGACTGTGCAGCCTCTGGAGGACAGTGAGGTTGGAGTAGATCCTCCTGCTGGACTTCCAGCTCTGGAGTGTGGTGGGAACATCAGTATAACCCAGCAGACATTCACAGTACAGGAGACTCAGAGGAGTGACATGGTGGACTCCCAGCACATGGATTGTGAGAACAGTGCTGCTGCCACTAGTACTCCTGGTGGGAGCCATGCTGGGTTGACTGGTGTTCATGGTGGGAGCCATGCTGGGGTGACTGGTGTTCATAGTGGGAGCCATGCTGGGGGACTGGTGTTCATGGTGGGAGTAACACTGGGGTAACTAGTAATGATGCTGCTAGTAATGATGATATGAGGTGCAGTGATGATGTCACTAATATTGATGTGGTGAATAATTCTGATGTTATCAATGCTGGTATGTCTGAATGGGGTCATCAGCAGTCTGAGGGCTCTGAGAATGTAGCGATGGAGGAGTCAGTTCAGAATAACTCTCGGGACTTCCCCCCTTTGGTGGATCCACCACCTGCTCCACAAGGGAATGCTGGTCCATCTGGTCATGTCCCTCCTCGGAATGCCTGGAGCCGTGGGGCCCCTTCTTTTTCCACCAGTAACAATTATACTGGTCAGGCCTTTAAGAGAAGGAATGTGGTCAGATTGAAGCATAGGGGTTCCAGAGAGGAGCTCCCTGATAGGAGGTTTGTATTAAGGGAGTTGCTGTGTCATCAGATGGGGTTTGCGCCTGCAGACATACTGGCAGTCATCAATCTCTCTGACAGACAAGGTTATGATGTCAGCTTTAAGCTCATGTCTGACTTAGACAGGTTCTGGGCCAGTTTCAGTGGTTTGCGGGACAAAGAGGGTTGGAGGAATTTCATCTTTATTCCCATCTCCAAACCTGACACAGCAAATGTTACCATCATGTTCTGGAATGAGTCTGTGCCCCCCCAGGATGTTGTCATCTGGCTTAGAAGACATTGTGAAATGGTTTCTGAGTTGACAAAAACTAAAGACATTGATGGGATCTGGACGTGTGGTTGGAGGGTTCTTGTTAAGTTGAGGCAAAGTAACAATGTTACCCATCACCTACCAAACTCCTTTTTCATTGGGCGGGAGAGAGGAGTTTGCTTCTATGCAGGTCAGCCCAGGTTATGTTATAAATGTGGTAAATCTGGCCATGTGGCGAATGTTTGTACGATCCTGAAGTGTAATCTTTGTGGGGAGGTTGGCCACATCAGTTCTACCTGTGAGAAGGTTAAGTGCAATCTATGTGGTGGGCTTGGCCATTTCCATAGGGATTGCCCGGAGGCCTTCCATAATAAGGATGGGGAATCTGCAGACAATGAATTGTTGGCTGCAGCAGAACAACTAGAGGAGGAAGCCTTAATGAATGGGGCTGTATTGACTAGGGAGGAGGTGGTCCCGGAGGTCCAGGAGACTACTCCCGGGCGGACGGACAGTGTTCAGCAGGCTGAGGAGCAGCCGGCCCCACATTCCTCTTCTGTTCCAGTTCCTGTCTCTGTGAAGATCACTGGTCAGAAGAGGAGGAATAGGAAAAAAGATAAATCTACCCATAAACCCGAAAGTGACTGGACATTAGTGCAGAAGCCGGCTAAAAAAGTGAAAGGGGCACCAGAAGTGGGTACGGCACTTTCCACCAATAGGTATGAAGCGTTATCAGATTCAGATGCTGACTCCTATTCTCTGGGGGCCCAGGAACTGGAGCAGGAATTAAAAAGAGTGGGAAAGGAGTATGTGATTGGCTCAGACGATGACCCGCCCACTAAAAGGCGTCCGCCCCCTGATCCTGGATCCGCAGAATCTGATATGGAAACTGGTAGTCAGCAGAGTGACTTCGATTCTGACTTATAATGAAATGTTGGAGAAGTGTAGATTTATGGAAAGGAGTCTTATTGTCACATTTATTACTATTGATGCCCTTTAACTGCTAAGTTTTTGACCTAAACAACATGTCAGTAATTGTTGTATTTATGTTCTTTTCAGTCAGTTAGTTTGTTATTATGTATCTTGTTTGTTTTTTACAAATAAAAATCTCCATACATACAGAATAAGAACAGATACTGAGAATTACACCCGACTTACAGGACAAGTGAAGTGGTACTGTGCAGAGTCCATACATACAGAATAAGAACAGATACCGAGATTTTATCTTTAGCAGCCCTGGCTGAATGTTGGAGGTTTTTCTATAGAGAAATGTCTGTAGATCTGTGGTGGGTTTTCTCGGTAGGACTGTCAGAAAATTTGTTCCTTTTTACAGAAGGTGGGAGGATGTGACTCCCCTCACACACATAACACACTCAGACACCTCTAGTCCACATCCTGTGTCAGTGTGCTCAGTACTGAGATCATATCAGGGAACTGACGACCAGAACCTTCATACTGGGTAAGTCCATCTGTCCTCCTATTCATACCAATTACTGACCATTAGTGATGGGGTTCAGGTTGGGGTCTACCGTGGCTTCAAGGTTCAGGTTCACGATGGAACAATGGTTTACCTCAGCAGCTAAAATTCTTTGTAACCTAATGCACAGGAAGGAACTTAAAACTATGGCTTGTAGGCTTATACAGGCCAATAACAGGGTTTCTGTTATGTACCAGCACCCTTCCACTATAAAAGAGAGCACAGAGACACTATAGTGTCCTTGTATTAGAAACTGTTACAGGGAAAGGATAGGCAAAGCTGACAAAGTGCATAGGGACAGATTAGGGTCAACTCTGAAACTGTACTTTCATTCTGCTCTTTGGGCAACTACGTGTTTAAAAAATCATTTTGGGTCTGAAGATTAGTGAAAACCCATAAACAGTATATATTTTCTGAAAGCAGATACCCTGGGGAATAAAATGGTTGAAGTTCCAATTTTTATGTCACGCGATGTTAGCACAACATTTTATCAAGTACAAAGTTTTAGTAAGAAATGCATTATTTTAGATTATAGGGTACACAAATACAATAAATGACCCATTTGTTTTAAAAAATATAAAAGCTGAGGTTGTGCTGAGTAAATAGATACCCAACATATCAAGCCATAAAATTGTATGCACCCGCAAAATGGGGATGAACTTTGTTAGCCTAAATTTTCCATAGGTGACCTTTTAAAAGCCCATAAAGGTCATTAGTTTAGAGATAACTGTGAATAATGAACCTAAAATGATTGCTCTCACTCGGACATGTTAGACGATATGTAACATGCATAGTAGTGGCCTCCAAACTGCGGCCTTTAGGACATATGTGACCCTTTGCTTGCCTTTATCTGGTTCTGGGGGCATTATTTCTCCCACTGACACCAACGATGGGGCATTATTCTTCCGACTTACACCAAGGATGGCCTTGTTTACTGCCACTGAGACCATGACATGGTGTACTCCCAAAGGCCACAGTCTGGCCCCTTTAAAAACTGGCCCTTTGTTCAGAAACTTTGGAGACCCCTGATATATAGTACAGTCAACGTTTTCATGCGTAAGCACAACCAATGTGTGTATTTACATTGTTATGTGTGTCTATGTGGTGGCGGAGCTCAAAGTTTTTTTGGGGAAAGTTAAAATGCTTAGATGCAACTTTTTGTTTTACACTTTATTCCTTGCTAGTCTTTATTTTATAACATAGGTGACGGGTTATGACAGGTTCTCTTTAATAGGACATCAGAGGTCACTCCTGATGTCTCACCTGCCCTCCATTGAAGCTAATAGACCACAGATCATGCTCCAAAAGATTATTTCCTGACCACAACATCCAAAAAAAAGCGACAGCCGAACCCATGGGAGATCAGTAAATTGACAGTCTCTTTCCCCTCTACCCAGTGGTGGCACCCTCCATTTCGGGGTTCCTGGTCCATAGATAGAACCCAGAAAACATGGGGCACATGCAATGTGTGGGGGAATGTTTTAGAGGAATGTGGAAATTATCGGGTGGCTCTGGGGTCTCAAACTGGTGGCCCTCCAGCTGTTGCGAAACTACAAGTCCCATGAGGCATTGCAAGGCTGACAGTTACAAGCATGACTCCCACAGGCAGAGGCATGATGAGACTTGTAGTTTTGCAACAGCTGGAGGGCCGCCAGTTTGAGACCCCTGCTGTACAGCTTGTTAGATTTACACCATGCATGTAAACCCCCCCTCTGCTGCTGATGAAGGACATAATTCAGTGGCAGCGGAAGGGTTATTATTGGGGGGCTTATACGTCTTAAGGGCCGGTTCACACCAGAACACAGTGCAGGAAAGGTGTCCTCAATGCGTTTCCCGAATAGCGCTCAAAACGCACTGCCTTTGGGTTTGTGGGCACCAAATCACACGGTACCGCAATGCCATGCAATTTAGTGTGGCATGTTTTGTTTTTTTTAGAGTAGTGCACGCACTACTTTCTTTGTGTCCCCAAATAAATAGGCTGAAAAATCGCACCACACAGGAACAGGCAGGAATCGCATGGGAACAGGCACCGCGTTCCTGTGCGATCCCGGTGTGAACCGGCCCTTAATTATAGTTTGTGGTCTGTTTGAGTTCTGCAGTCATATTTATCTATTGTCATTTAAATAGAATTGTATTTGCCCTGCAGGATTTCTGATAAAAAATGGGCTTTTGTTTCAGGGTGGCATTTTGGGGGTTTTATTTATTTTAGAGGTATGTTTGTTATTTATTGTAGATAGAGCCTTTTTTGGGTTAAGGTGCTTTTTTTTTGGGCTGAAAGGCTTCTCTTTCAAAAAAAGTGGACTTTGGTGTCAGGGGTGGTATTGTTCGATTTGCCTTTCTTTTGGGGGTCCTTTTGCAGTTTATTTTTTCCTGCAAGACGTCTCCTAAAAATGTGCTTTTTTTTCTGGGGTGGTGTTTTGGGGGTTTTACTTATTTTGGTGTGTATTGGTTTTAATTGTATGTTGATTGGGGTTCATTTTTTATTTTTTATTTTTTGCCTTGAAGTTTTCCCTTTAAAAAAAGTTGGACTAGGGATGAGCCAAACACCCCCTGGTTCAGTTCGCACCAGAACCTGCGAACAGACCGAAAGTTTGCGCAAACTTTAGAACCCCATTAAAGTCTATGGGACTCGAACGTTTGAAATCAAAAGTGCTAATTTTAAAGGCTAATATGCAAGTTATTGTCCTAAAAAGGGTTTGGGGACCCGGGTCCTGCCCCAGGGGACATGTATTAATGCAAAAAAAAGTTTTAAAAACAGACGTTTTTTCGGGAGCAGTGATTTTAATGATGCTTAAAGTGAAAAAAAAAGTGAAATATATTTAAATATTGTACCTGGGGGGGGGGGGTGTCTAAACAGTCCCTGCACAAAATGACATTTTTAAAGGGATAAAAGTCATTTAACCACTTGACCACTGGGCACTTAAACCCCCTTAATAACCAGACCAATTTTCATCTTTCGGTGCTCTCACACTTTGAATGACAATTACTCAGTCATGCAACACTGTACCCAAATGAATTTTTTGTCCTTTTTTTCACACAAATAGAGCTTTCTTTTGGTGGTATTTAATCACCGTTGGGTTCTTTATTTTTTGCGCTATAAAAGAAAAAAGACCGAAAATTCTGTAAAAAAATGCATTTTTCTTCGTTTCTGTTATAAAAATTTTGCAAATTAGTAATTTTTTCTTCATATATTTTGGCCAAAATGTATACCGCTAAATATCTTTGGTAAAAATAACCCAAATCGGTGTATATTATTTGGTCTTTGTGAAAGTTATAGCATCCACAAGCTATGGTGCCAATCTCTGAAAATTGATCACACCTGAAGTACTGACGGCCTATCTCATTTTTTCTTTTTTTTTTTTTCACAAAATTGTCATATTAGCAGGTTATTTCTCACACACAGCATATGTATACCACAAATTACACCCCAAAACACATTCTACTATTACTCCCGAGTATGGCGATACCACATGTGTGAGACTTTTACACAGCGTGGCCACATACAGAGACCCAACATGCAGGGAGCACCTTCAGGCGTTCTGGAGCACCCAGGCCAATTCTGACATTTATCTCCTACATGTAAAAATCATCATTTATTTGCTAGAAAATTACATAGAACCCCAAAACATTATATATATTTTTTTAGCAAAGACCCTAGAGAATACAATGGCGGTCGTTGCAACTTTGATCTCGCACGGTATTTGCGCAGCAATTTTTCGAACACGTTTTGTTTGAAAAAAACAACAGTTTTGTGCTTTCAAAAAAAACAAAACAGTAAAGTTAGCCCAATGTTTTTACATAATGTGAATAATGAAGTTATGCCGAGTAAATAGATACCTAACATGTCACCCTTCAAAATTGCACACGCTCGTGGAATGGCGCCAAACTTCGCTACTTAAAAATCCCCCATAGGAGACGCTTTAAAAAATTTTACTGGTTACATGTTGTGAGTTACAGAGGAGGTCTAGGGCCAAAATTATTGCTCTCACTCTACCGATCGCAGCGATACCTCACATGTGTGGTTTGAACACCATTTTCATATGTGGGCGCAACTTACGTATGTGTTCGCTTCTGACTGCGAGCACACGGGGACACGGGGAACATTTTTTTTTTTTTTTTTTTTTATTGTTCATTTTACTTTATTTTAGTTTGAGGCTTTTTTGCAAAAAATAAATTTTTTGATCACTTTTATTTCTATTACAAGGAATGTAAACATCCCCTGTAATAGGAATATGGCATGACAGGTCCTCTTTACAGTGAGATATGGGGTCAATAAGACCCCACATCTCACCTCTAGGCTGGGAAGCCTGAAAAAAAAAAAAAAAAAGATCCTGGCTTCGATCGTAGCGGTGAGTCGGTAGAAGCACCTGAGGGCGGCGAGAGGGGGGGGCGTCCCCTCTCGCCTCCCGTAAGAATGATCAAGCAGTGGAACAGCAGCTATGATCATTCTTATGGTGTAGGGAATCGCCGGCTGAAAAAGCTGATATCTGAATGATGCCTGTAGCTGCACCCATCATTCAGATATCCCCGCACAAAGTCAAGGACGTCATATGACGGCCGGTGGGCAGGAAGTGGTTAAAACACATTTTTTTAACACAAAGTTGTCCATTTATACAATATTTCTAACACATAGCATGTACATACCAAAAATGACACCCCAAAATAGATTCTCCTACTCCTCCTGAGTACGGCGATACCACATGTGTGAGACTTCCACAGCCTGGCCACATACAGAGGCTGAGTACAGCTGAGCATGGCTGAGCATGGCAAAGTATGGCTGGGTATCGCAGAGTATGGCAGGGCATGGCGGAATATGGCGGGGTATGGCGGGGCATGGCAGGGCATGGCGGGGCATGGCGGAATATGGCGGTGCATGGCGGGGCATGGCGGGGCATGGCGGGGTATGGCGGGGCATGGCGGAGTATGGCGGGGCATGGCGGAGTATGGCGGGGTATGGCGGGGTATGGCGGGGTATGGCGGGGTATGGCGGAGTATGGCGGAGTATGGCGGGGTATGGCGGGGTATGGCGGAGTATAGCACAGGGTTGCACAGGTTAATTGCAGAGTATTGCACAGGGTTGCACAGGATCATTGCAGAGTATTGCACAGGGTTGCAGAGTATTGCAGAGTATTGCACAGGGTTGCACAGGATCATTGCAGAGTATTGCACAGGGTTGCAGAGTATTGCAGAGTATTGCACAGGGTCATTGCAGAGCATTGGGGGGGGGGATGGCTGAGCATGGGGGGATGGATGTGACTGTACATGTCACTGAGCTGCGCTGTGGGCACTACACATCCAGCCCACAGCGTGGCTCCCAACCGATCTCTCCCCCTCTGTACCGATCGGTACACAGAGGGGAGGGAGGTTTGTTTACATGTGATCGCTCCGTCATTTGACGGAGCGATCACATGGTAAATGGCCGCGATTAGCGGCCGTTTACTGTGATCCGTGATGCGCCGGGTCCTCTGGATAATGCACTTGATCTAAGCCAAATGCATACCTCCCAACTTTCTGAGATGGGAACGAGGGACACCTATTAGAAAAACTATGTAGGCATAGGGCACACACCCTGCCATGCCCTCTTATAGGAGAATTATACAAACAAAAAAGATTAGTTAAACGCACAAATGCTTTTTTTAACCACTTTCCGCCCGGTCAGTAGCAGATTGACATCCGGGAAGTGGTTCTGTTATCCTGACTGGGCATCATATGACGCCCTTCAGGATAACATGCCGCGGCGATCAGTGGAGCGGTGTGTCATTCTGACACACCGCTCCACCGATCTCGGTAAAGAGCCTCTGGTGGAGGCTCTTTACCAAGTGATCAGCCGTGCCCATTCACGGCTGATCATGATGTCAATAGGAAAAGCCGTTGATCGGCTTTTCCTCACTCGCGTCTGACAGACATAAGTAGAGGAGAGATGATCGTCGGCTCTCCTGACGGGGGGGTATGCACTGATTGTTTATCAGTGCAGCGCCCCCTCGGATGCCCACACTAGACCACCAGGGAAGCCCCCAGGACCACCAGGGAAGTGGGCAACATGTGGATGGCCAGGTATGTACCCCATGGCCATCCACATGTGCAAATGATGACCAATCTGTGCCAGTCAGTGCCCACAAATGGGCACTGGCTGGAACCATCATGTACCAAAATAAAATCAGTGATGCCCAGCAATATCACCCATCAGTGTCATCAGTGCCACCCATCAGTGTCCAGCAGTGCCACCTATCAGTGCCCATCCCTGCCCATCAGTGCCCACCTATCAGTGCCCATCCGTGCCACCTAACAGTGCCACCCAAAAGTACCCATCAGTGCCACCCATAAGTACCCATCAGTGCCACCTATGAGTGCCCATCAGTGCTGCATACCAGTGCCACCTTTCAGTGCCCATCAATGCCGCCTATCAGTGCCCATCATTAGTGCCCGTCAGTGCCACCTCATCAGTACCACTTCATTGGTGCCCATCAGTGCAGCCATATCAGTGCCCGTCATTGAAGAAGAAAACACACTTATTTACAAAAAATGTTAACAAATAAAGAAAAACGTTTTTTTCTAAATTTTTGGTCTTTTTTTATTTGTTGCGCAAAAAATAAAAATTGCAGAGGTGATTAAATACCACCAAAAGTAAGCTTTACTTGTGGGAACAAAACGATAAAAAATATGTTTGGGTACATTGTTGTATGACCGCGCAATTGTCATTCAAAGTGCGACAGCGCTGAAAGCTACAAATTGGCCTGGGCGGGAAGGTGTCTAAGTGCCTGGTATTGAAGTGGTCAACCACTATTTTTCCTTTTATATTGTCTTTTGACATTTATAAATGCAGCAATTTAGAAATTGGATGAAAAGTTTAGCACTGGAAAACACTTTTTGAAAGATAAAAATGTGCATTTTGTATACATCTAGATACAGATCAGACCCAAATGAGGGACAAATGGAGGAGGAAAGAGGGACAGAGGGATATTGTTCCAAATCAGGGGCTGTCCCTTGAAATCAGTGACAGTTGCAAAAGGCTGAGAGGCTGGGGAGGAATAGACTAGACAATGCTGGACATTTCTGTAACCAGGAAATGAGGTGGTGTTCTTTATGACTTGCTGTAGCTTCTAATGCACATTGTAAGAAGCTCACAGTGTGCAGTGAAATCAGAGTAAACCATTTCAGTCCAGGAGAGAAGCCGGTACAGCTGTGCAAGACTAAAGGGAAGGCTGGAGGACAGATTTAAATTCAGTCTGAATCCATTTGCATCCGAACTTCAAAGTTAATAGAATACATTTTTGTATGTTATATAAATGCATGGACTTAGCATGAAAAAATAAATCGGCTTATTTAACCGCTTGCCGACCGCTGCACGCCGATATACAATGGCAGCGGTGGGCAAATGGGCGTACCTGTACGTCCCCTTTGATTGACGGGGCTAGTGGTCGCACCCGCCGCACACAGCGTGACCGTGCCCACGGGTCCCGCTGACTCGATGTCCACCGGTGCCCCGCGATCGTGTCACGGAGCAGTAGAATGGGGAGAGTAAACAAGGCATTTCCATGCTCTGCCTGGTGATATGACAGAGATCACTGATCCCTGTCATTGGGAGCAGTGATCGCTGTCATGTGAGTGGAAACCCCTCCCCCCCACAGTTAGAATCACTCCCTAGGACACACTTAACCCCTTGATCGCCCCCTAGTGTTAACCCTTTCCCTGCCAGAGTCATTTATACAGTAATCAGTGCATTTTTATAGTACTGATCACTGTATAAATGACAATGGTCCCAAAATAGTGTCAAAAGTATCCAATGTGTCTGCCATAATGTCGCAGTCACGATAAAAATCGCAGATCGCGGCGATTACTAACAAAAAAAATAATAATAAAAATGCCATAAACTATCCCTTATTTTGTAGACGCTATAACTTTTGCGCAAACCAATCAATATACGCTTATTGCGATTTTTTTTTTTTTTTTACCAAAAATATGTAGAAGAATACATATCGGCCTGAACTGAGGAAAACATTTGTTTTTTTTATAGATTTTTTGGGGATATTTATTATAGCAAAAAGTAAAAAAATATTGTTTTATTTTCGAAATCGTGGCTCTTTTTTTTTTTGTTTATAGCGCAAAAAAAAAAAAGAAAACGCAGAGGTGATCAAATACCACCAAAAGAAAGCTCTATTTGTGGCGAAAAAAAGGACGAAAAATTTTGTTTGGGTACGACGTCACACGACCGCGCAATTGTTAGTTAAAGCGACGCAGTGCCGAATCGCAAAAAGTGCTCTGGTCAGGAAAGAGATAAAATCTTCCGGGGCTGATAATATCATTACAATAAGTTTCTTTTCTTCATGTGACACACAATAACATAACAGGAAGCCGTGTCTTGTTAAAGTGACAAATGTGTTGTAGGGTTGCGGTTGTTGTTTTTTCCTCTTGTGGTTGGATCACCCTCGTATAGAATATGTGCCTGAGAACACAATGTGTGAAGAAGAGGAATCTGAATCTCTATACAGAAATGAGGACAGTATGACTTCCAGGTTCAGTCTTAGTTGTTCTCGTGTGGTTTGTGAGTGAGGCTTTACATGTATATTTGTCTCATCCTCATACACCAGCCATAGGTACATATATTCCTGTCTGCTGGTCATAGTCATGCAAGACATCTACTTACTAAGATGTTCCATTTATGACTCTCTAAGCTTTGTGGATATCACCGGTAGCAGGCTCCTCAGGCTATTCTAATCATATTAAATCAGAAATCTAACCAAAATGTCTTTTTTTTTTTTTTTTGTGTTTTGGACCGAGTATGACAAGGACAAAATCCCTCTTAGATTGTTATTGCTGTCTGTACCCAAGTTAGGAAGATTTTAAAGCCCAATTAAGCTCCCAGTTCAAATCTGCTAAATACATTGCAAAACAAAAGGTGTGCAAAGCCTTACAGTTAGGAAGTATGTTTGTAAAAAAAAAAAAATTGTACAACTGTTCACCACTCAAAACTGCATGCAAATTTGTTCAGTGCGAATGGACCAAAATCAAATGTTCTCAGGTTATATTCTTTGTAATTAACAGAAATACTGCATTTTGACCACTAGATGGCACTAAGGAGCGTACTTGTTTTCGTATGATAATTAGCACCATCTAGTGGCCACACTGCATCATGGCCACTAGATGGAGCAGAGGAGCATGCTTATTTCATATGATAGTCAGCATCATCCAGTGGTCAAAACATCTGATTTTTTTTTTTTTAGTTTTGGACTGATTATGAAAGAAATAAAACCCCTATTGGAATTTTTTTATTGCACCCCACTGGGAAGATTTTAAAGCCCAACTGAACTTTCAGTTTAAATCAGCTGAATACATTCCTAGTACAGCAAAACAAAAAGGTATGCAAGGCCTAGATTTGGAGGTGTATTTCTAAAAAAAAAAAAACTTTGCATAGCTGTTTGTCCACTGCATGTAATTTGTTCCATAGTAATGAGGTGAAATTGAATGTCCTACGGTTATATTCTCTGCAATTCCAATGCATGAATGTGGAAAATATTGCATTATGGCCACTAGATGGAGCTGAGGACCATGCTTATTTCATACGAGAGTCAGAGCCATCTAGTGGTCAAAACATCCTATTTTTTTTATGTTTGTCTGAATATGGAAGGGGAAAAACCCCTCTCAGATTTTTATTGCTGTATGTACCCCACTGGGGAGATTGTAAAGCACAACTGAACTTTCATTTTAAATTGTCTAATTACATTCCTGGTGCATTATAACAAAGGTGTGCAAAGCCTTACAGTTAGGGGTGCATTTCTAAGAAAATTACATAGCTGTTCCTCCATTGAAACTGACACAAAACAAAGGGGTTCCCCTGGATGGACTTTACTGGCACTTGCAAAGGTAAAAAATAATAAGGTGTGTAAAGAATAAAGGGCATTTATATAAAAGGTATAAATTTTATTCGTATTGACAAGTACACTTTAATAAAAACAAGCAGTAAATATCTAAACTAACATAGTGAAAACTACATGGTAGCCATGATAAACAAACAAAACAAGTTGTGATAAAAGGCACTTTTCAAGCCCGACGCGTTTCGGGGTACTTAATATCTGTAAGATCCTTCTTCAAGGGCATAATTTGAGAGAGAAGGGTTCATCTAGGCTGATTGAGAGAGAAATGAAAGAGAGAAAAGGTAAAGTAATTGATAAAGCTCTAGATAGTGTTAAGTAGAGGGTTGGGGTGATGAATTCATCACCTACCTGAAAATATATGATTATTTTTGCTTGTAAGAATTTTAAAAGCAAAGAGGGCCACGGAGGAAGGGCTGAGTATGGCAGTAAGTATACGTGTTATAGCTGGTGTAGACCAGAATACTTAAACGGTGAAAAATGCAGGTTGGTGGGCTGCAGTCACCATGGGGAGGTATGACAGTACTCCCGTCCCGCCCGACCCGGGCGTGTACAAACCAGAGCGGCGTGCTGAGGTCACAGGAAGGCGTCCCTAAAAAATAAGAGAATATAGAGAGGACCTTAAGAGAGGGTTCATAGTGGGTGGATTGACAGTAATGACTGAATGTATAAATTCATAGTTTAGTAGGAATGAGGTTCATAATGGAGAGAATGTAGGGGATGATATATATATAGTAAAGTGCATCAAAATGGGTCGCATCAAGGAGAGCAACAACAGGGAGGTCCAGCTCACCTTATACCCTAGTGGCAACGTACAAATATATGTATATATGGATTTAAATTTAAAATTAAACAAAATATAAGGTAAATACATAATTGTGCGCCAACGGGTAAATATGCTAAACATGCATATTGGGAGTTTCCATAATGCATATTATGTAGCAAGTGAGATGAAATAGTTAGAAGCAATACCATAATATATGGAGTTTTGAGAAGGACAAATGTATTGATGCAAAGCCTATATAAGAATACTTCCAATAGCTTGCAGGGACCAGAGTGAGAGCAGGCTCAGGACTGGTAGTGTGTAGCTGGTACAGCTAAGCGGAGGAGTATTAAAAGTACCTGGAACTAAAATGCTAGAGTAAGGAAAAATAAAAAGAAATAAGTGAAAAGTCATACCTTAGATGGTGCATGATCACAACCTCACAGCCAAGCGTCCGGTATGTGTAGCGTCTTGGTAGGAAGTGAGTGAGGCTGGTATAAATAGCATGGCTGCCACAATCAGCCGGCGTCAGAGATGAGGCACAGCTGTGTTGTGAGCAGCGTAAGCCGGGATGCACTATAATGACCCCCCGAGGCGAGCGTGCGCGGCGCCGCCCCAACCGCGCGCGCGCAAACATCACGGCGTTCGGAGCAGCGTCACGCACACCCGCCCCACCGGCACGGAAGTGACACTCCGGCGAATAGCGCATGCTCGCCTGGAGTGTCAACATGGAGGCAGTGGGCGTGGGATGGAAGAGCGCCCAAGTACCTCCCTAGGCGCCGCCCAAGGAATTCTTGTGGAGGCTTACCGTGCCGGGCAGCCGCTCTGGCCAGACGCGCCCCAAGGGGGGTGGGGAGAAGGAGGATATGTCATAGTAAATAGCACAGAGGAAAATAAAAAGACACATATCAATAAGATGGAGTAGCTACTGCCCAATCACGAAATTTTTTTTAGTGTATTCCTCCAAGTATGAGGGAGCAGGGAAAGGGGAAAGGGGATGAGAAAAGGAAGGGAAACGGTAAATAGAAAGCAACAATGAGGAATAGACAAGTGGCCTGCACCAAAACAAGTTATATAATGTCGGGGCAAGAAAGGGGGGGCTTACAAAAGACTGGGAATTGTAAGTTGCTGCATGGAACAGTAAACATAATAGATTATTACACAGTATGACAACAGTGAGCAACAACAAAACAATTTCAATACATATGAAAGATGTGCAAATATGTACAACAGACTTTACCTTTTCTCTCTTTCATTTCTCTCTCAATCAGCCTAGATGAACCCTTCTCTCTCAAATTATGCCCTTGAAGAAGGATCGTACAGATATTAAGTACCCCGAAACGCGTCGGACTTGAGAAGAGCCTTTCATCACAACTTGTTTTGTTTGTTTATCATGGCTACCATGTAGTTTTCACTATGTTAGTTTAGATATTTACTGCTTGTTTTTATTAAAGTGTACTTGTCAATACGAATAAAATTTATACCTTTTATATAAATGCCCTTTATTCTTTACACACCTTATTATTTTTTACCTTTGCAAGTGCCAGTAAAGTCCATCCAGGGGAACCCCTTTGTTTTGTGTCTATAGATTATTGGACGTGGCACGGCTCTCTTTCCTAAAACTGGTTGGTCACCCCCTTTTTTTGTTGACTCCATTGAAACTGGGTGCAAATATATGTTTTGTGTTAATAGGGCAAAATTAAATGTTCTCAAGCTAAATTCTCTGCCGTTTGAACATGTGAATGTAGAAAAAATACTACACTATGGCCACTAGATGGCACTGAGGAGAACACTTATAGTCAGAACCACTGAGCCGCCATGCCACTTTATTGCTACTAGATGCTGCTGGGAAGCATACTTATAGTATAGCCTATGATAGTCAGCATTACCAAGTGGCCATACCAAATTTTGGCCACTAGATGGCACTAAGGAGGATACTTTGAATACTGCGAATGTACTTGGTTTAACAGGTCTGACAGTAATCAGGCAGGGGTGTGGCAAGTGAAGTTCAAGTGAAAAAAAAGTGGTTAATCACAGTTCATTCATGATTTAGCAAGGGGAGGCGGCAATTACTTTTCACAGCACTGTATTTCCTTATGATAATTAGCAACATTGAATGGCCATACCACATTATGGTCACTAGATGGCACTGAAGAGCATACCTTTTTCCGAAAGTAGTCCAACCCATAAAGGAGCCACTGGATAGGATGGGTCCTCTGTTTTTTTTTGCCTCAACCTTCTCAAGAACCTTAGCACCTCTGACAAACTGGGCTGAGTGTACAAACATACAATATCACAGGAAATCACTGAAAGTAACACCCAGTGCCCAGTAGTAGTACTATATCAAAGAAAACAGGCACCAAACCAGTTAGTAAAGGCAAACTTAATAGATTGTCACCCAGTATGATTGGTAAAAAAGGCAAGCATGAAAATGGAGTAACAATGGCAATAACACAATTTAGCATATAGGGTGTTTAGTAATAAGGACTAGGCATTAGATGACACTTGGCATCCAGATCAACATAAACAGTAGCAAAGTCACATAAAGTGTAGCAGTGGGCAGTAATAAAGCTTGATTTACTGAACACAGGAACTATACTTCCAAAGTGCATTGATGGCAAATGTGCTAGGCTTAAACAGATTGAATATGCACTGTTCATAGAAATGAAGAAAAGATGGGAACAGAGGTGACTTACAGGATAGTTTTATGGGAGGGGAAGTCCTTTATATTGTTTTGCCGGGTATCGTTGGGGCCCTTTAGGAAGCGTTGGTGCACTGAACAACAGTTTAAATTAACCAGAATGCAGTATAGCTGCAGTAAAGATGCTGTAAAGGTGTGGTATAGGTGCAGTAAATATGTAGTAGTGCAGTATAGGTGTGATATACTTAATGTCCTGCCTCCAGTAACTCAGTCCTTGCTAGTGGTGTGAACATTGGCAGTGCACTCTTACCAGTCCTTGTGGTGTGGGCTGTGAACTTTCGTTGTAGAAAGGGGGGGCCCCTCAGTCTCTCCACAGAATGCCTCTGAAGATTCAGCAATGGGAAGTACAGTGTGAGAGGATGCTCTGGTTTCCTTTCAGCAATGGTGCAGATACGATTGCTGCGGTTTATGCTGCACTGCATTGGGTGTCTCTGCTGGTCTGGCCTCTCAGCTGTCTGGTCAGTATGCAGCAGCTGTGCTCTAATCAGTTCCCTCAGCACCAAAAGGGAGAAGTTCTTAGATCGGCCTCTTATAAACTATTCCACCACTCCCCCTCTGCCTCGGTATTCTATGGGAACTGTAGTGTAAAGGGTCTACAAGTCCCGGACCTATGATCCTCAGCATTCTAACAAAGTTTTTTATTTTATTGTGAAACAGTTTGCATACAAGTTATGTTATTTGCACATACTTATACCAGTATACATTACAAGGTAATTGTACGTAAAATAAAGATGGTTACATACATAAATGGTTTGTTGTACGTTTCTACTGACGTTCTCTATTAATATTATCATTTAAAGTAGAATATAATTATTATACTTTCATTGAGGAGAGATTTTTCAGGTGTAAAAGCAATTTATAATGATCATGAACAAGTTTCCGAGTCCTGTATCCATCGATCCCATATTTTATAGTATTTGTCTGGGCACCCTCTATTTATGTATATCACTCGTTTGTACGGGAGTGTCCCATTTACTTCTGCTTTCCACTCTTTAATCTCGGGTGGTAAAGGACGCATCCACTTCCTAGCTATTATCTTTCTACATGAGAAGAGGGTCTCCTGTAGAAATACCTTGGTATATTTTTCCAGTGGGTTCGGGAATACCCCTAACAGGCATTGTTTGGGGTCTAGTGTCACAGGTGAGCCCATGTTGTCGTGAAGAAAGGTCACTATCTGTTTCCATAGGCCCTGTATCTGTGGGCATGACCAGAGGAGGTGATAGAATGAACATTCTGAGGACTTACACATTGGACACAAAGTTGGGTAGTTGTGTTTGTATCTAGCTACCCTATGTGGGGTTAGGTATGTGCGATGTATTATATATAAGTGTGTCAGTCTGTCTGACAGTCTGGGGGACACCTCCCTACACGCGTCCAGTGCTTCTTCCCATTCCTCATCTTCTAGGTTACCCAGATCCCTTTCCCAGCGGGATTTGAGACCGTATGCTATTTTTGTGGCTATTGGGATAGTAAGCATGTTGTAGAAACAGGAGATTAATTTTTTTGGGTCTGTGTCTTTTATGATTGCTATTAAAGGATTGGAAGCTGACTGTAATGAGAGTTGTGGAAATTGTGCCTGCATTGCATGTCTTAATTGAAGGAATTTGAATACCATATTGTTGGCCAAATGGAATTCCTCTCTAAGAGTGTCAAAACTCCTAAGGGTTCCACCCGACCAAACATGGTGTAAGTATAGTACACCCCTCTCCATCCAAGGCCGCGGATCCTGGATGTTGTGGAGTTCTGATAGATCCCTGTTACACCATAAGGGAGTGAAGTCGTTATGTCTGGGTATGTTGAGTTTATTGTTTGCGAGTTCCCAGATGCGTCTGTACTGGTATATCAGGGATGTTCTGTTTATGTTACCTTCATTGGTCTTAGTGCCCATGGTGATAGCATATATAGAGTCTGAGGTTCCTTGGGCCCACCGTGGGCAAAGTAGCATCCGGAATCTTTCACTGTCTACCTTATCTATATGGTAAAGTTGGGAAAGTTGGGACGCAATATAGTAGTGATTGAAATCTGGGAGTGCTGTGCCTCCCATGTCTGTTGGGTTTTTGAGGGTTTGCCATGCAATCTTGTGTCTATTTTTCCCCCACACAAAGGGTTTGATAAGGGACTCCATTATTTTAAAGTGTTTTAGGGGTATGTATGTTGGGGCATGCCAGAGTATATATAATATTTTAGGGAGTAGTATCATTTTTATGAGATTGATGCGGCCCCATACTCCTAAGGGCAGTTTGGTCCACGACTGTATTTTAATTTTAATAAGGGAATATAATGGTTTAATATTGAGTGTTATATAGTCTGCTGAATTGTTGGAGGTATTTATTCCTAGGTATTTTATTGTGTTTACTCTTTGTAATGGTAGGGTGGCTTGGAATTCCGTAAGTGGGAAGGTGTCTATTGGTAAAACTTGGGATTTCCCCCAATTTATTTTGAGACCCGAGAATTTCCCAAAACGTTCGATTATCTGAAGAGCCCGGTGGAGAGAAGGACCTGGGTCCGCCAGATATAATAATGTGTCATCAGCGTACATGCTGATTTTTTCGGTAAGGGTTCCAGTTTTTAATCCTATGATCTCTGGGTCTGTCCGAATAGAAATAGCTAATGGTTCCGCAACCAGAGCATACAGTAATGGGGACAATGGGCAGCCCTGTCTCGTGCCTCTGTGGAGGTCGAACTTCTGAGACGGCCATCCATTCGCCACCACTCTGGCTTTAGGGTTCTGGTATAGTAATTGTACCCATTGAATGAATTTTGGACCAAAACCATATCGTTCAAGACAGCACCAGAGGTATCCCCACTCAACCGAGTCGAAAGCCTTGGCTGTATCAAGGGTGACTATCACTCTTGTGCCTACATTCTCATGTGTAGCCTGCATGTTTATAAATAGTTTCCGTAGGTTAAAGGAAGTGTTACGTCCTGGCATAAAACCTGCCTGGTCAGCGTGTATAAGGCTGAGTATCGCTCGGTTGAGTCGCATGGCTAGGATTTTGGCCAGAATCTTGATATCAGCCTGTAATAATGAAATAGGGCGGTAGGATTCCGGGTTACCCAGGTCCTTGCCTGGTTTAGGTATTAAGACTATTGTGGCTTCACCCATAGAGGCTGGGAGGGTGAATTGTTTAAACATGGTATTGTAGAGGGTAAGTAATTTGGGGGTGATTATTTCATTGTAGTGAGAGTAAAATTCTATGGGTAACCCATCTGAGCCAGGGGATTTAGATTTGGCGAAACTCGCAATTGCGGTGTCTATTTCCTCCCTAGTGAGAGGGGCCTCTAGAAGCTCCCTTTGGTCAATCGTAAGTTGAGGGAATGCTATTCCTTCCAGGAAGGGAGTCATCTCATCTGGTCCCTCTTGGGTCCTAGAGTTGTATAAGTCCATGAAGAACTCCCTGAACTTAGATGATACAACAGGAGGATCTGTGATTTTTTGCCCTTCTGGGCCCTGAAGTGCAATTACCACTGGGGGCCTATCCTCATTTCGAGCCAGGAACGCCAGGAGTTTTCCAGCTCTCTCTCCTTGCTCAAAATACTTCTGTTTGGCAAAAAATAATTTCTGTCTTGCTTTTTCGTATTGGAGTTGATTCATAACCCTGGATTGTAGTTTTAAATGGGAGGCGTTAGCTTGGGATGGGTCAGTTTGATATGTGTGTTCTGTACGCGATAATTCAGTTTCCGCCTTCTCATACATGTCTGATGAGTTTGTTTTGATCCTGTTGATGCGAGTTATTAGGGTGGCCCTGGCGTGTATTTTAAAGGTCTCCCACACTATCAGGAAGGAGGCAGAGTTTGTGTTTTCCCGGAAGAAGGTCTCCCATTCGGATGACAAGTCGTCATCCTCTGGCAACAACTTCAGCCAGAACGGATTGAGGCGCCATGAAATTGGTGGTTTGTCTATGTGGAAGGTAAGGGTGATCCTCAGCATTCTGCATAGGAATCCATAGACTTTTCTGGCTATATAGCTCTCCCTCTGCTGACTGGAGGTGATAGTGCAACACAACATTCAGAATAACAGCAGAAAGTGAACGTAAACTGATTGTAAAGAGAGAAATGTCTCCTTCTTTTAGATTCTGTAGTCAGCACCTGTCTACACTAAGATAGCCAGCGCCATCTGTTGGACATTAAGGGTGCTGACTATCAAAGCAAATACATATGGTTCTGAACACCATCTAGTGGCCATGATGTCATATTTGCAGAATTCACACATTTAAATTGTTGAGGATATACAATAGCTTCAGAACATTCTTTGCCATGTTTACACAGTATGACTTACTTACTACATGGGTTTTTAATGGGAGAACAGCTCTGCGATTTTTTATTTTTTTTAATAAATACACCCTCTTCAGTGATATTTAGGACATAAAAATAAAAAAATAAATAAAAAAATCAAGGCTTACAGTGTTCACTGTTGCTTCATCCTGAATTGTTTTCCTTTCTCATATTTTAGGTGCTTCCTTAAGTGCTGACCTCAACTTCTGATGCAAGGGTGGCTCCATTTCCTTTGCAGGGTCTTCATAAGCAACCCTTTCTCACACCTGGGATCATACCATATCCTAGGACTTGCTAATGTTGTACTCACCTACACTCACAGGTAATAGGCAACAGGCTGCTGGAACCCAGGGACACACACATGCTGTCGCTAAATTTCAGTCTTATCAATAAGTACTGGCGGTTTTAGACAGCATTCGTTCCTTGGTATTGAGTCCACTGCAGAACTTTGTTTTTGTGGTCCTTGAATGCCCCCTATGGTCACCTTTAGCACATGGTTCTCTGGACGCAGATAGACACCTGTGACCCTTTAGTGAATTGACCAATATTTCAAGAGACCAAGAAGGCTTGTACCTCTAGTTGGACAGCATCCCCTGAAGAAGCCCGACATATGGGTGAAACATGTTGGGAACTCCATCTTATAATGCTGTATCCATAAAATCTTGTTGATATGTACTTGCCAATTGTTGTGTTTCAACAATTTATTTTTCCAAAATAAAAAACTTCTTATATATTATAGTTGTTACTATTTTCAAATTTATTTGCACCTTAAAAATCCCAATCCCTCCTTCCACATTTAACTCACAGGCAATAGTTTTACTACATTAAAAAAGACACTGCAAAGCATGCACACTGGAGTTAAGCACAATGGGACTTATAGTCCTGCTAAATAAATTAGGAGAATAGTGGTAATGTAATGTGGGGCTCTCCCCAACAGGAAGTTTGGGAAAGCTGCACATGGTAAACAGAAGGATAGGGGATTGAACATAGAAGATGTACTTGTAGGCAGATGCAGTTTTTACTCCCCACTGTAGGTGGCACTCGACCAAAGCAGGAATACAGAATGGGAAAAAAGTTGGTTCCTCTATCACATCCTGAGGTCACCAGGGAGATAGCTGTCCGATTGGATGCTGGTGCCCCCATTTAACCTAGGTGGCCATCTTGGGAAGGACAGAGTCTATTTAGACTATGACTCCTGGGGTTTGGCGCACTTTGTGCGAGTGGCTAGTGTAGGGACAGGTTCTCAGACTGGCAGAGACAGAGTTTAGGGGCAGGGGAATTGTTTTTGAGGTAGGGAAAGTGCAAGGTCTACTCTATCTTCACTTAGGAAGCCTACCATTTGGGTGTGGACTGGCCAGGCCACATTCCCGCTCCACGCTGCAGAAGCTGTTGGTATCATGTCAAGAGTATGATCCTCTGCTATTGTTTGGAGGGTTGCTCCGGTTGGCTGTACCTACCAGTCGGGCCTGATTATACATTGTTGGGACTTTCTCAATACATTGATCTCATCCACCTCAGTCTCTGAATGTTCCTTTGTTGCCAGAGCACCACACTGCACCCTACCCTCATACTGATTAGTAATGCATTGTTTATTAGGTTGTACTCAGCTAAAGATTACTGATGAATTGCTATTAGAAACAAAGAGGCTTTAATACTACTTTCATTTTCTTTAGAAAGCAGCCACATCTCCATATCCTGAGTAGAAAAGCCTGTCCCTTCCCAGCATGCAGTAGAGAGGGACCCTCACTCTCTGTGTGGAAGCAGTGGTCACTCTGCAAGGATCTGACCCCCCCCCCCTGCTGAGTCAGAGCTGGAGGTGTCCAATCAGCAAGGGACATCAAGGTTTTGTTGATTGCTATATGGGTCCTCATTTGAGAGATTTTCACTTTCTTCCCATTCTGGGGAAGTCCAAAGCACTGCAGGGAGTTTTCTTCCTGTTTATCTCTTCAAAGACAATTATTTTTACTTACTTTAGCTAAAATCGTTAAGGGGGAATGTATTGAAATATAAAAGAAAAAATCTGTAAAATAATTATATATATTGCATAGTAAATCATATATAGCATATCAATAGGGAATCTAACTTTGGACTTGTTTTTTTTTTTTTTTCTGTAGGGTTTATACTCCACTCAACTGTCTGAATATGTGGCTCATCTTGGTTCTTCTAAGTTTTGCCACTTCTACTTTCTGCCAAACTCACCCCCAACTCACCTACGCCTGCCGAACTGCCAAAAAGCCAGAATGTGATAAAGTCCATTTTGTCCCCGGTCACAATCTTATTGGTCAAGGCTTTGATATTGTGACCATGAAGCAGACTAGGGCTCACCTGCTAGATCTCCAGAAGTATTCTACAGAGGACAACACATGCACTGTCTGTCACAACCCATATATGAACAAGGCTTGGCAAAAGCTTCCCCTTGCAATGGTGGACTGGAGGCCCCAGTCATCCTGTTCTAGGAAGATCAGCAGTGAGGTCTCCCGATCTTCTACATCGCTGGCTGAGGAAGCTGCATCTGAAGTGAAGAATGACTGGGAAGCTGGGCTAGAGCTCCATCACAAGGGTGTGGATGCCAAGCTAGTAATGGCTGGTTCTCAGTCCCAAGTGGCACAGTTTGGTAAGAATAAGGCCAGCACAGACCGTTATAGCTTCATCAAGCACCATCTGAGTTGTGTCTATTACAGGTATATCTTCAAATATAACATATATTATCATATAACCAGTAATCGTCATGACTTTAAAAAGTTCCTCCATTCACTTCTTTGAAAGACTTGTTTACCAGCTGCAAAATTATTTTGCTTCCAATAAAACAGATTTTGCCAATTTGTTCAGTACAGCAATGCAATATCTAGATGGCCACTCAACAGCCCCAGTACCTTTTAAGGCAGGTGTGGTGTTGTTGAATAAACAATGTGGGCATCTCCATACAGAGCAACAAAATGCTCCTGATACAAGTGTTATAATGGTAGAAAAAATAAGTTCAAGTTTTTTTTCTTGACACTCTTTCTAAATGTTGTCCCTTTACCAGCTTCCGACTTTCACACCTCCCTCTACTGAGCAAAGATCTGAGACGGGCCCTGAAGGCTTTGCCACCGACTTATGATGCCAGCACTCAGGCTCACTACAGACGTTTAATTAGCATCTACGGCACTCATTATATCAACCAGGCAGATGTGGGAGGCCAAGTGCAAGAAGTCAATGCCATCAAGACTTGCCAAATCTCCATGGATGGCATGTCAATGGATGAGCTGAAGGATTGTCTTAGCATTGAGGCCTCTGCGGCTGTCACTGGAAAAGCTGAAGCAAGTGCCAAATTTAGTGCCTGCAAGGAACAAAGCCAAAAATCCAACAAGGGGGAAAGTTTCCATCAGACGTTCAATGAGAAGAGTTGGGAGGTGAGTTGTATAACAGGAATAAGTATAGCTGGCATATACAGTTGTGCTCAAATGTTTGTATACCCTGGCAGAAATTGTGAACTTTTGGCATTAATATTGAAAATATGACTGATCATGCCAAAAAACTGATAGCAATCACATGAAGCCATTTATTATCACATAGTTTTTTGGATCATTTTTAAAGCATAATGATAACAGAAATCACCCAAATGGCCCTGATAAAAAGTTTACATACCCTGGAATGTTTGGCCTTGGTACAGACACAGAAGGTGGCACACACAGGTTAAATGGCAATTAAAGGTTAATTTTCCACATTTGTGGCTTTTTAAATCACAATTAGTGTCTGTGTATAAACAGTCAATGAGTTTGTTAGCTCTCACATGGATGCACTAAGCAGGCTAGATGCTGAGCCATGAGGAGGTAGAAAAGAACAGTCAAAAGACCTGCGTAACAAGGTAATAAAATTTTACAAAGATGGAAAAGGGTATAAAAAACATATCCAACGCCTTGAATATGCCACTTAGTACTGTTATTCACTTAATAAGAAGTGGAAAGTTTGGGGATCTCTTAAAACCAAGCCAAGGTCAGGTAGATCAAGAAAGATTTCAGCCACAACTGCCACAGGAATTGTTCGGGTTGCAAAGAAAAACTCACAGGTAACCTCAGGAGAAATACAGGCTGCTCTGGAAAAAGATGGTGTGGTTGTTTTTAAGGAGCACAATGCAATGATCATTTGACAAACAAGACCTGTATGGTCAAGTTGCCAGAAAGAAGCCTTTACTGTACAAGTGCCACCAAAAAGCCTGGTTACAATATGCCCAACACCTTGACATGCCTCATTGTTTTTATTTTTGTGGCATTGGCACAGTAAAGGCTTCCTTGTGGCAGCTCAACCATGCAGCTCTTTTTTATTCAAGTATCGTTGAATTGTGCTCCTTAAAAACAACCACACCATCTTTTTGGAGAGCAGCCTGAATTTCTCCTGTGGTTACCTGTGGGTATTTCTTTGTATCCTGAGCAATTCTTCCGCCAGTTGTGGCTGCAATCTTTCTTGGTCTACCTGACCTTCATTACCATGTTACGCAGGTCTTTTGACTGTTCTTTTCTACCTCCTCATGGCTAAGTGTCTAGCCTGCTTAGAGCATCCTGACCTACCTGACCTTTATTACCTTGTTACGCAGGTCTTTTGACTGTTCTTTTCTACCTCCTTATGGCTTAGTGTCTAGCCTGTTTAGAGCATCCATATGAGAGCTAACAAACTCATTGACTATTTATACACAAACACTAATTGTGATTTAAAGGGCCACAAATGTGGGAAATTAACCTTTAATTGTCATTTTAACCTGTGTGTGCCACCTTCTGTGTCTGAACCAAGGCCAAACATTCCAGGGTATGTAAACTTTTTATCAGGGCTATTTGAGTGATTTCTTTCATCATTATGATTTAAAAAGGATCCAAAAAACTATGTGATAATAAATGGCTTCATGTTATTGCTATCCTTAAATAAAAGACAGTTTTTTGGCATGATCAGTCATATTCTCAAAATAAATGGCAAAATTTCACAATTTCGGCCAGGGTATGCAAACTTTTGAGCACAACTGTATACTGTACCCTTGTAAACTGGGGGTGTTTAGCTCAGTGGTGAATGCAGTTTTACAGTGAGTCCACGGTAGTTGGCACTTTGGTTTAAGGGCATGGCAGCCCTTTTTTTTTAAAAGGAAACAGAAAGAAAGATCTTACAACATCAGGTCTCCCATGCAGGGGTTCTTCTCCAGCAAACACAACTAATGAAAAATAGAGAGCCATACTGCAATTGAGGCTGAGTGAGCCAGCAGCCATCAGGCTCTTGGGCTCACTCAGCTTCAATTGTAGTACCTTGCTGCGCAAGCCCACTCCTGACATCCAAATATGGTTCTCCAACCCCCCGGGTTTGCTCACTCTCTTCGAGACTTCCTAACTTCCCCCAGCCTCCCTGGACTTGCTAGCTGCCTTGGCTTTTCTAGCCTCCCAGACCCTCTCTTGGTCTCCCAGGCCCACGTAGCTGTCCTGACCTCCCCAGTGCTTCAGGTAAGAAGCCCCCCTCAGCAAGGACGCAGTCTCTGACAACCAGGTCTCCTGACGGGGGTCTGTCTCTGAATGGCAGCAACTGACCTGAGCTATGCTCAGATTTGGCTTATAACAATCCTGACCACCTGTGCATTTACACAAGCTGTAGGCAACTAGCAATGCCTGGACACAGGACGGAAGGCTCTGTCCCACCCAATACTCTTTGGAACCTTTGGAAGTCCAGAGAAAACTTAAGACAGTTTTTTTATTTGCTCACGAAACATCTGCTGACACTTCTCAAACTGAATCTTTGAGAGTCCTGTGACCTTTCTAAACTCATGTATATAGAGGCAGGGTCTTTTACTGTCCTAACCTATATAAGGTTTGGGGAATTGTAAGAATATAGTAGAATATTCCATCAAGGAGGACTAAACCCAAATGCTGCGGGGTTGGGGTGGTGTGGGGGGAGGATGGGGAGCCTTGAAATCTTTGTTATTTATAAGCATGTGTTACTAACAATAAGCAAATTAATGCTTCTTCATGAATTTTAGGTAAGAGGAGGAAAGATCACATTTGAGCAGCTTTCCTTTGACATAAAGAATGGAGACGGTGCAGCATCTTTTGAAACTTGGATGGAAAGCCTAAAGACTGACCCCGATATCGTAACCTACTCTTTGGAGCCCATCCACAATCTGGTTTCATTCAAAGGACCCCGGAAAGAAAGCCTGCAGAAAGCAATCGGTGATTATATTATTGAGAAGGCCCTAAGTAAGAACTGCTCTTGTCCATCGGGTTCACAGCTGAGTCCTGGTAGAGAGTGCAACTGCATTTGTCTTAGTGGTCAAGGAAAAAATATAAACTGTTGCCCCTCAAAAAGGGGACTTGCCAAAGTGGTGGTCACTGTACTTGGTGCCTCAAACCTTTGGGGTGACTACGGCTCGAGGACTGATGCCTTTGTAAAAATAAGTGGCTTGGCTTCTGTTCAGACACCGACCATATGGAACAATGATAATCCAAACTGGAACATACGTTTTGATCTTGGAGTTCAGGAACTCGGTTTGGTGTCTAGCTTTAAGGTGGAGGTTTGGGATGAGGATAATAAATATGATGATGACCTGCTTGGAAAATGTGAAAAACAAGTCAACAGTGGTGTGAAGGACAACATTTGTTACTTTGAACATGGCAGTGTGACTTTTACAGTGAGTGCACAATGCCTCCCTCACCTGACTGGGCCCCTCTGTAGAGACTATGCTCCTTCCACCAGTTAGACGTGTTTTCTATAGTCCAGCCATTTACTTAACTTATTAAAAAGGTTAAGAGGGAACCAGTTACAATGTTCTGCGATAAAATGATTTACTGAGCATCTAAAGTGTTAGATCACTGAAATTAGTTTTTGCCCCAACAGCTGGGTCCTAAAACTTACTGGGTGTACTTTTTATTTATCTGGCTATAGATTTATTTCTGATACTGATTTATATATATTTTGGCATTAAAATTGTATAGTTTTCTTGTTTTTAAAGCTGCACTCCAGGAAGACAGCTATATGCACAGATGAAATACATATAAGGGAACAGTGAGATGCTGGCCTCCTTTTTTGTAAGGTAAATACAGAGCAGGCACAGAGGAAATCAGGAGGGCAGTGTGCGGCTATATGACTTGATCAATTTCACTGGATCTCTTGTGAAATTATTTAATGATGATGTACCCTACGGCGTTTGCAGTTAGATAGGTCAGTGAGGACTTGTTTAACCACTTCAACCTCGGAAGATTTGGCTGCAGAATGACCAGGCTATTTTTTGTGATTCGGCACTGCGTCGCTTTAACTGACAATTGCGCGGTCGTCCGACGCTGCACCCAAACAAAATCGGCGTTCTTTTTTCCCCACAAATACAGCTTTCTTTTGGTGGTATTTGATCGCCTCTGTGGTTTTTATTTTTTGCGCTATAAACAAAAAAAAGAGCGACAATTTGGAAAAAAAAAACTAATTTTGTACTTTTTGCTGTAATAAATATCCCCTTTTTTTTTTTTTTAAAAGCAAATTTTGCCTCAGTTTAGGCCGATATGTATTCTTCTACATATTTTTGGTAACAAAAATCACAATAAGCGTATATTGATTGGTTTGCGCCAAAGTTATAGCGTCTACAAAATAGGGGATAGATTTATAGCATTTTTATTATTATTTTTTTTAACTAGTAAAATGCCGACGTATAGCTATGACGGTTCGCGGGATCGCGCTGACCTGCCGCAGTATAATGACAGCGGCTGGTCGGCAAGCAGTTAACCATTCCAGTACCAGCCTGTATATACCCCATCTTTTGCTAGGCCATTTTTCAGTGCTGTGATAATTTAACCACTTGCTACAGGGCGGCCTCGCTGTGCAGAACCACGTATATATATATATATATACAGAATCCTGCACTTCTGGGTTTTGGGCGAGGGGGCGCACCACCACCGGCTCACTCCAGTTATGATGTTTCACAGCGGAAGCTGATCAGCGGGTCCTATGGACCCGATGTCCAACGGCACCCGCTGATAGTTCAGGACACAGGCAGAATGGCGATCTACCTATGTAAACAAGCATAGGCATGCGCACAGGGTGTGCTGGGTGTGCCTGGGCACACCCTAATCATCCTGTGTGGTGCTGATTCCCCCTGCTTCCTCTCTCCCCCCTACAGTGCTGCTAGCTTCCCTCCTCTCCTCTCAGGAGTGGGGAAGGGGGCTGGTAAATATGTCATTACCAGGCCCCTTCTTTTCCTGATATTTCAAGTCCCGTAATGGGGCTCCTAAAAAGAATAGAAAAAAAAAAAATAATAAAAAATATTGGAAAAAATAATAAAATTGGAAAAAATAATTAAAAATAATAAAATTAAAAAAACTACTGACACTGTCTACTGCCTTACTGACACCAATCTTTGCTGATATACGCCCATGTGTGTTTTTGCTCTGGGGTGCACACCCTAATGTAATAGGCTGCGCACACCAATGTAAACAAGGCAGATCGTCGTTCCATGCCTTCCCCTAGTAAAAGCACTTCCCACACTACATTAATACACCAGCTAGCACACAGTTAACCCCTTGATCACCCCTGATGTTAACCCCTTCCCAGCCAGTGCCATTAGTACAGTGACAGTGCATATTTTTTAGCACATAGGCAGTCTCCCTATGTAAACAAGGCAGATTGTCATTCTGTCAGTAGGGAAGGCATTGATCCTGTGTTCCTGTAATGGAGAAACACTGATCCGTGCCTTCCCTTAGTACAAGCACCTCCCACACAGTAGGAAAACACCAGCTAGGCACACAGTTAACCCTTTTGATCGCCCCATGATGTTAACCCCTTCCCTGCCAGTGTCATTAGTACAGTGATGGTGCACATTGTGATCACAGTATTGGTGTCACTGGTCCCCAAAAAAGTGTCAGTTAGGTGTCCAATTTGTCCGCCTCAATATCGCAGTCATAAGTCGCTGATCGCTGCCAATACTAGTAAAAAATATAAATAAATAAATCTATCCCATAGTTTGTAGATGTTATAACTTTTGCGCAAACCAATCAATATACCAAAAATATGTAGCAGAACACATATTGGCCTAAATTGATGAAGAAATTTGATTTTTTTTTTTACAATTTTTATTGGATATGTTTTATAGCAGAAAGTAAAAAATATTGTTTTTTTTTTTTTAATTTTCGGTTGCTCTTTGTTTATAGTGCCGCTGATCACCGCCTTCGGGCCCTTTCACACTGGGGCGGTTTGCAGGTGCTATTGCGCTAATAATAGCGACTGCAAACCGACCCGAAAGTGCCGCTGCTGTCTCTGCAGTGTGAAAACCCCGAGGGCTTTCACACTGGAGCGGTGCGCTAGCAGAACGGTAAAAAAAGTCCTGCTAGCAGCATCTTCGGAGCGGTGTGTATACCGCTCCTTCACCGCTCCTGCCCATTGAAATCAATGGGACAGCGCGACTATACCGCCGGCAAAGCGCCTCCGCAGAGGCGCTTTGCGGTGGTTTTTAACCCTTTCTCGGTCGCTATCAGGGGGTAAAACCGTCCCCGTTAGCGGACGAATACAGATGGTAAAGTGCCGCTTACAATAGCGGCATTTTACCACCGACGCCGCCCTGGCCCCAGTGTGAAAGGGCCCTTCCCGTCCATATTCCCTGGGGGGAGGGGGGATGGGGTGGTGGGTACTAGTGCGAGGGAGGGGGCCAGGTTTGTTTGCCACCCCCCCAAAATATTGTGCACCAGCCACCACTGGTCTCCTATAGAAAATTCCACCATTATTTCCTGGTATTCATCCTTTTGGGATGTGAAAAGTAAGAATGGGTGAAAATAAAAAAAGAGGTGGTGTAATAATGAGGTATATTTCAGAGTGGCAAATGCACACTACTCTGTGATGTAATAGGCCGTGCCTCATGGGATATGAAGTTTCCTGGGTGATCACATAATAAAATGATCACATAAAAATACATTAGAAGAGGCTTTTATTTATTATAAAACGTGAAATTCTGCCTGAAAAGCAAACTTGGCCATTAATCCCTTTAACGCCGACCGTACGCCAATATGCGGCCCCACTGGACTGGTCTTTTTCTCCTTTGGGTCGCATATTTGTGTATTTCCCTTTGTGCCGCACGGCGCGTTCCCAGAACAGAGACTGGGGTCTCACCGAGGCCCTGTTCTAATGATTGGGTCCCAGGAACATCCAATTCCAGGTCACCTGATTGCCGTGATAGCCTCTGATTGGCTATCACGGTGATCAGTCCCTATGAAGCCCACCCCCGTGTTTTCTGTCTCTGGGAATGGACGAAAAAAATACATTGTATCTTTCTCTGTCCTTGCAGAGAAAAAAAAATACAAAAATACCTAAATAAAGGTTTGATCTAGGTCAGCCCCAGGTTAGTGGTTCAGGGCCAAAGGTCAAGGTCAGGGTCAAAGGTTTTGGTGGTAGGTTATGGTAGTAGCAAGAAATATACAGTTATATTTTAAAAAAAATTTTTTTTTTTTTTTTTTTACTATTTTGGGCCAGTTTTTCTTAGATAATAAAAAAAAATATTAACACCCCCCCAAAAAAAGGATTTTTATAATTCATAATTTATAATTCATAATTATTTGTGGTCAATGGTATTTTAACCCTGCCACCCCTCCCCACCCCACACACACACCTTAAACTAAAAAAATCCACATTCATTGGTGGTCAGTGCCACCTACCTTTGAAAAAACGATTGCCCAATAATCGGTGGTCAGTTGCACTTTATCTTTCCTCCCACCTTTGCCTTGAATCTGCTGCAATCCTTCATCCTACTATATTTACAAACATTCAACACTCTCCTTAAGGCTGGTACACACGGGTTAAAATATTGGCTGTTATTGGCTGGTTCAACACAAACCGTCAGACATTTGGCCCGTGTATACAGCAGCCCTTCCGACAGAAGCTGATCTAGTGATCGACTTTTATGGAAGGGGCATGCGGGAAAACCAGCATTCGATCAGCACTTTTAGACAATGGCTGTAAGCGCTGGTCAGTGTGTTCGGGAGGGGGGGGTGGCGGACCCCCTGTGAGAACACAATAGTTCAGTAACCTCACTTAGTACGGCAACCTTTCAGTTTTTGTTTTTTTTTGCTCAGCCCGCATTACTCCGTTGTGCATGGGCTGAATGCTGGCAGTTGTTACACTTGTGATGATGGTGATTGGTTCAAAGCAAAGCCACTCTGTTTGTCTCTGTACATTGTGATTGTGACCTGAACTATCCAATGACAGCTTGCCCACAGCCATTAATGGCAGCGCTTGCTGCTCATGTGTGTTAAACAGCACTCCAGAAAATAGTGTCTACCTCCCTACTGTTTATTATAAGGAGGTATTGAGGTGGTTAACAGCTTATTAAGTGCTTGTTAAGAGTATGTAAATATTAGTGTTCATAGCTTGACTGCCGGTACACTTTAATTCTCCTCCCCTTCTCTCCTGCTCTGTAGAAATAGGCTTAATGGAGTTTTAAACAGAGAGATAGTCTGAAAGTAAACAGCTGCTGTGCTTTCTCTTTAGTGCTCTGTGACATCACCCTGTATTAAATATGTATTTGTAAAACAAGGATTTTATATAATGACATGAACAATTATATAATTAAAAGTCTGTATTGAATCTGAAGCTATCAATGTATCTGAACACCAGACAAGTGCACTTTTATAACATTTGAACATACATGAAGATTCTTTGAAATCTGAAAATGTGCTTTGAATGATCATTATTTATTTTTCTTGCTTTTTTATTAAAAATTATTTAAAATAAATAAATATACCATGTAAACCAAAAATAAAGCTATCAATGCAATGTAAGGCGTATTCTTTCTATGTGCCTGATGTGATTGTATTATATCAATTACTAACTCCCCTTTATATTGTAGCTATCTTCATTAAGGAACACAGAGTGGAGAGGTGGACTGCTACGGAGTGTCTGTGACCACTTAAAGTGTATTAAGAGCCCAAATTATTTTTCTTTTTGTGGTTAGGCTTGTTGCTATTTGGGGCTCCCCTAAAGTGATACCCCCCTCTTCCTGTTTTGTGGAGTCGACAACCTTCTACCAGACAGGAAGTGGAGAAAAATTGGCAACAGGGAATCAGACAAGAAAGCTGAAAAATAAATGGCCTGGATCATTTAAAAAAAAAAACGTTATGATGATTCAAATTAGATCTACCCCGAATTAAAAAAAAAAATATCATATATTTGCTAAACAATATTTTTATTTATTATTTTATTTATTACAGGTACTTTTATAGCACCATCAATTTACACAGTACTTTATATTCTTATTATACATTCACATCAGTCCCTGCCCTCAAGGAGCTTACAATTTAAGGTCCCTAACTCAAATTCATACATACCAGTGACAGCCGGTGGTCATTTTTTTTTTTGGGAAGGGGGGCGGCAAACAGACCTGGCCCCCTCACTCCCAAACTAGCACACCCCCCCAGGGCTCGATAGGCAATGATTCTCACACTGCCGTCACCCTTCTCCCCTGCATGATCCATGACCTCCTTACGTTATACAGCCAGAGGTGTGGGGAGGAGGACGAGGTGGCGGTGCACTGCTCAATCAGTCTGGGGTAGGGCTCTAGGAGAGGCTGCTGCTGCCTGGGCCAACGCTTCTCCTCCCGGCCGAAACAGGAGGCGGGTCCTGAGACCTGTCCTAAGACTCCTGGCCAATCGGGTCTCAGGAGCTGTTTCCTGATTGGTCGGGAGAAGCAGGAAGATGTTAGTGAATATTAATTCACTAATGTCACACAAGTGGGTGGGCTAGGAGCGCAGTGTTCTGTGCCCCGATCCCACCCTTCTTGAAGCCAATTAGAGCCTCTGGCTCTAATCACATGCCTAAAAAAAAACAAAAAAAACACCACATTGAAATCCATGCGTCCGGCGCCCTTCATGTAGATTATATGTCAGGCACATGGATGGGGGGGGGGGGGCGCTCCTAATGGACATTCCGCCACTGGTACATACATTTACTAGGGGTTCATTTTGATAGGTGCTAATTAACCTACCAGCATGTCTTTGGATTGTGGGAGGAAACCGGAGTACCCAGAGGAGATCCACACAGGCAGAGGGAGAACATGCAAACTCCATGTAGCTAGTGCTGTGGTTGGGATTTGAACTCATGACCCTAGTGCTGCTAGGCGGAAGTGCTAACCATTTGAAACTTCAGGTCTCTCAAAACACAAATTAAAAATACTCGATAGAAAAAAATCTTTATTATTACTTATTAAAATGCCCTAATATAGAGTGAGAAAAAGACCTCCAGTTTAAAAACTGTGAGACTTCATGCTGGATTCTGCAGTCAGATTCCTGTTGTGCGTAGAAGACAGTGCAGGAAGGCAGAAGCCGAGTCCACCCATTTCTTCTGTCTGCCCAAGACGATTGAGGACTGAGAAGAACTGACTCCTGGATTGTAAGTGGCACATGGTCTTCATATGCAATTTTACATGATTTTGCTGCAACACAGTACTGCCATATCTTTGATAAAATGTCCATCTTGATAGGATTGACATAGATTTACATCAGGGGATATCGTTTACATTTTTTTAATAATGGAAATTTTACTTTTTTCTAAATGAGTAATAAGGGATAATACATACCCCTGTATTCATTACCCTGGGAAGGGGCTCATTATATCTGGTGGGGGGCACTTATTTTAAAGGGGCTTCCAGATTCTTATAACTCCCCCCAACCACCACATTCTTTTGGGGGGACTGGATGTGGGGAAGAGGCCTTTGTCTCTCAACACTGAGACAAGTTTTGTTGCGGGGGGGAGGGGTGGATTTGCCACCTTCTTTGCAAGGTATCCCCCAATGTGGAAAGGCATGTGGTCTGGTGTGATACAGTAAGGGAGGAGCACACTCATCGCTTTCCCTTTACTGGTCATCCAGGCTGCATGCCTGATTAAGTGTGTGGGTGGATTTTTAGGGGAACCCCATGTAATGTATTTCCATTTTGTTAACCAATTCAGCCCCGGAAGATTTGGCTGCTCAATGACCGGGCCATTTTTTGCGATTCGGCACTGCGTCACTTTAAGTGACAATTGAGACGCTGTACCCAAACAAAATTGACGTCCTTTTTTTCCCCACAAATAGAGCTTTCTTTTGGTGGTATTTGATCATCTCTGCGGTTTTTCATTTTTGTGCAATAAACAAAAGAAGAGTGACAATTTTGAAAAAAACACAATATTTTGTACTTTTTGCTGTAATAAATATCCCCCTTTTTTTTTTTTTACAAAAAGCTATTTTTTTTCTCAGTTTAGGCTGATATGTATTCTTCTACATATTTTTGGTAATAAAAATCGCAATAAGCGTATATTGATTGATTTGTGCAAAAGTTATAGCGTCTACAAAATAGGGGATAGATTTATGGCATTTTTATTATTATTTTTGTTTTTTTACTGGTAATGGCGGTGATCTGCGATTTTTATCGGGACTGTGACATTACGGCGGACACTTCGGACACTTTTAACACATTTTTGGGACCATTGGCATTTATACAGCGATCAGAGCTAAAAATAGCCGCTGGTTACTGTGTGTGTTTCTAACTGTAGGGGGAGGGGACTGACTATAGGAGATGATCGTTATTCCTAGCTATTAGGAACTCACGATCTGTCTTTCCTCACAGAACAGAGCAGGGATTTGTGTATTTACACACACATGTCACTGTTCTGCCTCTCGTGTCTGCAAATGCTCGTGGCCGGCGGTCATCGCGACCCTCGGCCACGAGCATCGGCACCCCCGCAGTGCAGCGGGCGCGCTATCCCACTTAAAGGAGCCAACGTACAGCTACGACGGCTCACGGGATCGTGCCCAACCTACCGCTGAATAATGACAGCGGCTGGCCGGCAAGCGGTTAATGTGCGCTGTCACTTTTAAAGATATGCATCTTATTGTTTCATAACATTATGTGCAGCTTTGAGGCATTCCCCAAGCATGTCATTTAAAGGATTTTTGGATTTTCAATGTTGCCTTTTAATAGACCCTCTCCCTGGTGAACTTTTTTTTTACATTTTTCTTTTTTGTACATGCGGTGGCAGTGCAATGCTTCCCATGCCTTTGTTTTTTTCAACAATTGCTTGCCCAGTTCCCTTGAAAAATAGCTATTTTGTGGAAAATTTGATTTTTTCCTCATTAAAAAAAAATCCTTATTTAATGGAGTTCATCACTAAGTTTGGGGTTCATTGACTTCCTGCTGATTTGGCCAAACTTGGCTTGGTTTGCTCATCCCTAGCCAAGAACAATAAACCCAAACAACTTAGGAGGTCCCAACTACAGCCCTAATTACCAAGTTTATGGTTATGGAGGCTGATCTTCTGGATATTTTCTCTCATATCATCGCCTCACCTCACCATCCATAGTAAGTCTACAGAGAAATGCTCACTGTCCTATCTCTGCTCTACACAAGAACATTGACAACATACCTACTGTAGGTGGATGCTGCATCTGTCCCCCACTTCCTCTAAGACTGAGAACCAAGTGATCAAACACCATTTATCGCTCAGTTCTCAGAGCTCCATGAGCAGAGAGCTGGTGACTTCATTCTGCTCTGCCCCCCATCGCTCTCTGGAGTGCTGGGCTGTGGAGGGGCTGTAGCGGCTTGCTCAGGCTTTCAGTGGCTCTCTGAGAGGCTGAGCAGTCCAGACATGTGGGCAGATACCGAGCATATGGTTGGGATCTTTTCCGAGCCTGGACCGGCTCTGAGATGTCAGCTGACAGCAGGCTTCAGTCCACTGTCTGCTGAAGACGAGTCACAGGAGTGCAAAACAAACTGCACTCCTGTGATCCACAGAAGTACATACAAACAAATTTTGGCTGTACTTCTCCGTTAAAAGCAAATACAGTGGAACCTTGGTTTACGAGTAACGCGGTTAATGAACATTTTAAAAAAAACAACTTTTTTTAAAAAATTCTGACTTGGTTTGCAAGTGTTGTCCTGCAAAACAAGCAAAATTCAAGCTAATGGGCTGTGCAATACCACAGTTACCCAGAGGTGCAGGGGTGCCGGGCACACTCGGAATGGTTCGGAGCCCTTCAGAAATACTCGGAATGACTCAGAAATACTCGGAAACACTCAGACATACTCCATCCGAGGCTTTCCGAGCTGTCCCTGAGTATTTCCCAAGTATTTCCGAGGCTCTCTCCGCCGCCCCCCCCCCACCTCTGGCCACATGCGGTATTGCATGTAATAGAAGTCAATGAGGAATGAATTATCTTCGTTTCCATTGACTTCTATGGGGAAATACGCTTTGATGTGCAAGTGATTTGCATTACAAGCATTCTCCTGAAACGGATTTTGCATGTAATCAAAGGTTCCACTGTAGCTATAGTTTTACTTGTCAATATCTACACTTCATAATAAAAAAAAAACATTTACTGTAGAAGGTTCATTTGAAGATACAACAATCATACATAAAGATAATTATTTGTTTGGAAAAAAAAGATACCTTTTGTGTGTCCTGCAACTGAATCAATTTATTCTCCCTATTTTGTATCACATTCGACATTTGTTGGCACAGAGACAATTTTATTCAGAGAAGAAAAAGAAAGAAGAAAATGAAAAATAGAAAGAAAAAAAGAAAAGAAAAAGAAAAGAAAAAAAAAAAAATAACCTACTGGAAAAGGTGAAGTATAAAGGACAGAGTACAAGGTGTTAAGTTATTGCTTTTAATCTTCTTAGGTCAACATGTCTTCAGACTTTTTTATTTTTGGCAGCATCTGCACAAATAGGAAAGTGGCTACTAACACACATATCTAAGTATCGGTAGTTAAGGAATTTAGAAATGAACCTGAAACTCTTATCATATGTCCCCCACACTATAAAATATTCCATATTTGTTTAAATGTAAATGCCAACACATGATTACCAAGTATGTAAAGTCATGATTATCTAACCCTTTCTCTACCAGAGCCATTTTTTTTTGCACATATGTTTAACTCCTTCACGCCGACGTAACATGAATGTGCGGCCTCACTACACTTGGCTTTTTTTCCATGGGGGCCACATATTTGCTTATCTCCCTTTGTGCTGGGAGCGTGCTACACTGCGTGCTTCCAACACAGAGACCGGGGTCTCATGAGAGCCCCGGGCCCCCCATACTAATGATTGGGACCCAAACTCGAGATTTCCGGGTCACCTGATCGCTGTGATAGCCTCTGATTGACTATCACAGTAATCAGTCACCGTGAAGCCCGTCCCCGTGTTTTCTTTCCCTGTGAATGGAGGAGAAAGATACATTGTATCTCTCTCTCTTCTTGCAGAGAAAAAACAAAATGTGTGTAAACAAAATACATTAATCAAAAATAAAATTTAAAAAAATACAAAAAAAAATCTAGATCAAAGTTGATGTAGGTCAGTGCCAGGGTAAGTGTTTGGGTCAAGGTCAGGGTCAAATGTCAGAGTCACATTTTTGGGGGACAGATTTTTTTTTGTAATTTGAATCAGTGTCGACTACTGCCAGTGTGTTTTAAGTAGAATAAAAAAAGCAAAATGCGCACTATTGTTTTTGGGCTGTACTACAAACAACAACTAACCTACACATATGTGGTATCACTGTGATTGTCAGGAGCAGGGGAATTTATTTGGGGTTGCTCTTTGGTGGAAGGTTATGGTAGTACCAAGAAATACATAGCCAAAATAAAAAAATATATTTTTTAAAAATATTTTGGGTCAGTTTTCCTTTGATAATAATAGTTAAAAAAAAATCAGGAGATATCCATTACCATTTACCACCAAATGAAAACCCAACCTGGCTGTACAAAGTAGTTGTGTTGAAGTGTAACGTGTGATATGATACTAACACATGTCAAAGTTGCAAAATTGTGCTTAGGCATTTAGATTTGTTTTACCTTTAGGCACGAGGGGGGTTAACAAGTTCAATACTGAAAAGTTTTACCCTCTTCCTGCCCAGGCCAATTTTTAGCTTTAAGCTCTGTCACAGTTTGAATGGCAATTATACGGTCATGCAACACTGCACGCAAATTCAATTTTTATGATTTTTTTTTAGAAAGATAGAGCTTTCCTTTGGTGGCATTTAATCACCACTGGGGTTTTTATGTTTTTTTGCTATATAAATAAAAAAAATACCGAATGTTTGGAAAAAAAAAAAAGTTTTTTTTTCATTTCTGTTGTAAGATTTTGCACATAAATAATCTTTCTTCATAAATTTAGGCCAAAATGCATTCTGTTACATTTAACTCAAATCAGTGTATATTATTTAGTCTGTGTGAGTTATAGTCTAAAAACTATAGTATACTGTATATCAGTGATGGCGAACCTTGGCACTCCAGATGTTTTGGAACTACATTTCCTACGATGCTTTGGCACTCTGCAGTGTAGTGGAGCATCATGGGAAACATCTGGGGTGCCAAGGTTTGCCGTCACTGGTATATATATATATATATATATATATATATACATATATATATATATATATATACCAGTCCTGATTTACTGACTGCCTGTCTCTGTTTCTTGAGTCCCTAAAATGCCAGGATAGTACAAATATCCCCAAATGTTCCTTTATTGAAAGTAGATACCACGAGGTATTTAGTTCAGAGGCATGGTGAGTTTTTTTAAACTAATTTTTTGTCACAACTTTGGGGATTTTTTTTATGGTGATTTTATTATGGTGATGGTCACTGTTGTAAGCAATAATTTTTATGAATGGCATGAGTGCCACTGTGTACAATTGTGATAGCTGTGTTTGGCCACAGCTATCACATGGTACAGGTCGGCCCTGTACCATGTGATTAATGTGACCAGTCATAGAGATAACAATAGTACACACTGGCTATGAATGAAAGCTAATGTATTCAACTGACATGTAATCTCTGTGATTGGTCACAGTGATCACATGGTACCAGGGCCAGCCCAGTAAAATGATCTGTCGTATCACAGATCGCGCCGTTGATCATTTTTTTGTTGTTGTTAAGCCTTTGGTGATGACTATTTGCTGGAATTCAGAGAGGGTGAATGTAACACATTGAAACTATATATATATATATATATTAGCCCCAACTGTCCCTCATTTGGATGAACTGTCCCTCTTTGGGTATCAAGTCCCTCTGTCCCTGAATTCTATTCAGTCGTCCCCCTTTTTGGTCTGATGTATTGACCGCTGCCAACAATGTACTATTTTACTACCAAACATGTTATATTATACTAAACCTTTCATCACACCTCTAAATTATTTCAATTGTTATTTTAAAACGCTAATGTAAAGTGTGATATTTGGGGTTCTGGATCACTAGCCAGCTATGTATGGGTAAAACAAACAGTCTTTATTCAAAATAAGATTGATGTCCTTTTTTTCCCACAAATAAAGCTTTCTTTTGGTGTTATTTGATCACCATTGCAGTGTTTATTTTTTGCACTATAAACAAAATAAGCGACAATTTTGAAAATAAAAAAACAATATTTTTTACTTTCTGCTATAAAACATATCTAATAAAAAAATTTTAAAAAATCAAATTTCTTCATCAATTTAGGGCAATATGTATTTTGCTACATATTTTTGGTAAAAAAAATCTCAATACGTGTTTATTGATTGGTTTGCGCAAAGATTATAGGATCTACAACATATGGGATATTTCTATGGAATTTTTATATATATATATATATATATATATATATATATATATTTTTACTAGTAAACAAGCGATCAGCAATTTTTAGCGGGACTGCGAATTGCGACGGACAAATTGGGCACCTAACTGACACTTTTTGGGGACCAGTGACACTAATACCGTGATCAGTGCTAAAAAAATATAAACTGACACTGTACTAATGACATTGACAGGGAACGGGTTAACATCAGGGGCGATCAAAGGGTTAGGTGTGCTCCTAGGGAGTGCTTTCTAACTGTAGGGGGAATGCTGTGATTGCAGGAAGACAAAGATCTGTGTTTTTGCTTAGCAGAAACACAAGATCTCCATCTTCCTCCCTCACAGAACAGCAATCTGCCTAGTTTACATAGGCAGATCGCCGTTCTGCCCCTTCAGAGAGCTATCGGCGGGTTCCAGCAGACATTGTGGCCCCTGGACCCTCTGATTGGCTCCCACTGTGTCCAATCACAGCAGGAATGGGTCGCCGGTGGCGTGCGCGCACCCCAGACCCACTGCACGAAATCACCTACCTGTACGTGATTTCGAGCAGGAGGGCTGCCCTGCTGCAGTATATCTGTGTGGGGTGGTCCTTAAGGGGTGAAGCAAGCAAACTAGTCCATCACACTGAAACATAAAAAAAAGAAACTTTGGCTTATCACCAGCACTTTTTTATCCTACAACAAGGTTTAACCACTTGCCCACTGGGCACTTACACCCCCTTCCTGCCCAGGCCAGTTTTCAGCTTTCAGAACTGTCTCACTTTGAATGACAATTGCACAGTCATGTTAAACTGTACCCAAACAGATTTTTTACCATTTTCTTCACACAAATAGTGCTTTCTTTTGGTTGGATTTAATCACTGCTGGGTTTTTTACTCTTTACAAAAAAAGACCAAAAATGTTGAAAAAAAAATGTTTTTTACTTTTTTTTCTGTCAGTAAATTTTGTAACCAAGTAATTTTTTGCCTTCACTGATGTGCGCTGATGAGGCGGCACTAATGGGCACTGATAGGCTGAACTGGTGGGCATTGATGAGGTGGCACTTATGGGCACTGAAGGTGGCCCTGATGAGGAGGCACTAATATGCTGCACTTATGAGCACTGATATGTGGCACTGATGAGCACTGTTAGAAAACACTGATGGGCACTAATAAGCAATACTGGTGGGCACTGGTGGGCACTGATGGGCACTGATGGGCACTGATAGGCGGCAATAGTGGGCACTGATAGGCGGCACTGGTGGGCACTGTTAGGTGGCATGGATAGCCGGTACTGATGGGCATTGATTGGCAATGATGGGTGGCACTGATGGGCGACACTGATGGGCATTGATTGACAGCAGTGATGGGCATTGATAGGCAGCACTGATTGCCAGCATTACCAGCATTGCCAGCATTCATAATAGCCTAGCAGTGTCTCAATATCCATAAAACTCACAGCCATTTCACAACTGTGTCCTGTTCCATCCAACACCTCATGAGAACCTGATGGCTGCTTCCTGCTCTTTTCAGCACTCTTTTGCAAGTGGATTAACCCTTTCAGGTTCAAGTACCTGTAGTCAGGGTTGGAGGCTCTTTCCCACCCAAAATCTCTTCAAGCATCCAAAATCTGTGACCCATATTTATGATTGGGAAAACTGCAAATCTTTTTCTCTTTACCGGATCACCCTGGAACCTCTCATCTTGCATGGTTGAGAATCCCTGAGGAGAACTCCAAATTGCTTCTTGTTGTCCCTTTTACAGGGACCACAACTCAAATGAAGGAGATACACATACCTCCCATCCAGGACCCATCCCTGGCATCCTGTACACAAGATAAAGAAGTGGTGAATAAAAGTCCTTATGGGTTTAAGCATCTATAATTGTTGATGGGTTGTGTATCTTGGGGTGTGTCCTTTGACTACATACTTTGTCTTGAAAGGTATCCATCCTTATCATCTCAGAAAGTTGAACATATGCATAATATGAATATTCACCAAATATTTTGGGACTGTAGTGAGTTAAAGAAGCATTGGAGAAGCATTGGGACTGTGCCAAGTCATTCAACAAGAATAATACACACTTTCATTCTTAAAGCCTCAGTTAATATCTTTACAACAGGTTTATAAATTATTTTACATATACTTTACCAACCTACCTCTTTGTGCTCCGATTTTGGTTTCATCCCCTCATTGCACAGGAGGTTTTCTGAAGGTAGGACTCTATGACAAAATTCTCCCAATACAAACTTTAGTTTTATGTTCTAAAAGGTTATTCCTTTGTTATAATGGGTTCTTTAACTCGTAATGCAATGACTATACTGTATGCCCTTTTTTTAATTTTAGAATCTAAAATGCATGTGAGTGAACTTTATCATGAAGATGAGCTGAGATGCACATATAGACTCTAATGCTGTGAATGAAACAAGCCTGTGTGTGAACATGAATGCTGTAATTCAGACATTCTCAACCAGGGTTCCATGGGTCTCTGAGGTTCCTCTTTTCAACTCCCCACCAATGTGAGGGGCATTTGTCCCACTCACCTCAAATGAATTGGTTTTAGAATGAGTCCCTCAATACCTGTACATTGTTTCAAGGGTTCCTCTGGGACAAAAAAGGTTGAGAAAGGCTGCTAAATTCTACGATTTGATCACCATACTGCAATGTAATTTTTTTTTCGTAGTAAATATTATAATATTACAGTATACCTTCTACTTGAACATCACTTTGTATGTGTATGTGCTTGATTTTCTTGGTTTATTAGGTTTATTGTATGTTTTGTTCTTCCATATCAGAAAAATATTTTACCTTCTATATTATATTAATAATATTGAATTCATTAATTAAATTAATTAATTAAAATATTTAATGAATTTACTTATTACAATATAGAAGATTAAATAAATTATAACATAATAAAAAATTAATCCAAGAATTAAGGTTCTTTTAACCAAATCCAATGTTACAGTCTGTGTGGTGGTTCAAGTATGGGATACAAGGTACAATTATTATTTGATCGGATACTATTGGCAAGTCAGTATCAAGAATTATGCCGCATACACACGATTGGACTTACCGCCAACCAAACTGTGGATTTTTGTTCAAAGGTTGTTGGCTCCAGCTTGTCTTGCATACACACGGTCACACAAATGTTGGCCAACAATTATGAACGTAGTGACGTACAAGGCGTACGTGAGCTGATAAAAAGGAAGTACAATAGTCATATGATATCTCCATTACGAACGCAAGTTTTACAAGACCGAGCGCTTCCGACTCGTACTTGATTCCGAGCATGCGTGAACTTTTGTGCGCAGACTTGTGTACACACGATCGGACTTTCCGACAACAAAGTTTTGTTGGCGGAAAATTTGAGAACCTGCTAGCCAACATTTGTTGGCGGAAAGTCTGACAGCAACTGTATGATGGAGCATACACACGGTCGGACTTTCAACCAACAAGCTCACATCCAACATTTCCCGTTGGAAAATCCGACCGTGTGTACGCAGCATAAGAGTATCACTCACGCTCACATGATCGAATATAGTTAACCCATTTTCCCCAAATTTCATCAAACTCAGTGGGACATCCATGGACCTCGTACATTATCCTATACAAGGGCACAACCTTGTTAACCAGCTGTTTCCAGACATTTATGTCCAAAGGATCAGTTGAGGTCGAGTTTAACACCAATAAAAACAGTAAAGTAAATGTAAAAAAGGTTCTTTTGGATGAAATAAGATCCAACTCGCCAAACATGACCAAAAGGCACCAATCTGGGCTACAGACATTGGGGATGACAACATTATGAGAAATGTGAACTGTGATTATGGATGAGCTTAGTGTTCAGGTTTTGCTGAACATTTAGCCTGTTGTGCATGGATGAACGTGACAACTTCTGGCCATCAGTGGTTGCTAAGAAAGTAGCGACCGCTGCGTACTTACCAACCACTGATGTCACTTTACCTATTCATTTAAATGGCTGTGAATTTCCAACCATGTAAGTAAATGAGCGGGGAATGGAGCAGGTTACATCATTACCTAAATATGGTCACTTGGCCATATTTGGACAATGAAGTCATGACTATCTCAAGCTGTCAATCACTATCCAATCACTTATGTCACCTGGTCCGTTCACTTGCATGATGAATGGGGAATGGAGTCTTACACGTTTGCATAAATATGGCCACATATTTACCCAGGGGTGGATCCAGGGTGGGCAACGGGGCAATTGCCCCCTCCGAGAAATGCGGGTGAGTCAGAGAGCCTAAAATAATTTACCCCTTCTGAGTCAGAGGTAAAGCTCTCCCAATCAGCACTGAGCATGGAGGTGTTGGACCTTTGCAGAGATACCATTGTTTCCACACAAAAGGTCCTTCTCCATAGCATGCTGGCAGGGAGCTGACTTTCCTATTCGGGCTGTGGCCTCTTTTTAAAGAAAACAAACTGTAATGCCGCGTACACACGGTCGGACTTTTCGACTGGACTTGTCTGACGGACGCCGACGGACCAAGTCAGGCGAACAATCCGATTGTGTGTGGGCTTCACCGGACCTTCAGCGGACTTTTCCAGTCGCAAATCTGACGGACTTTAGATTTGGAACATGCTTCAAATCTTTATGTCGTAACTCCGCCGGATCCAGAAATCCGCTCGTCTGTATGCTAGTCCGACGGACAAAAACCGATGCTAGGGCAGCTATTGGCTACTGGCTATGAACTTCCTTGTTTTAGTCCGGTGTACGTCATCATGTACGAATCCGTCAGACTTTGATGTGATCGTGTGTAGGCAAGTCCGGTCGTTAGAAAGTCCGTTGAAAGTCTGCCAAAAGTCTGTCGAAAGTCTGTCAGATGGGCTGTCGGACTTTTGTAGCTGAAAAGTCCAACCGTGTGTACGCGGCATTAGACCTTGTACATCTTTGGTTTTGATGTCCATGAAGTTTCTACTTTCACACCCATAAACACCCAATGGAGCAGAGACATTTTTACATTTCTGCTTTGGACCTGCTTATTCATCAATAACGCTGTCATTACTTAAACAGAACCTTTACTAAAAAGTGAAAGTACTGCCATGAACTTCCTGTTTTCTCCTTTTGAGTCAGTTCTCCTTATATTACATTGGAGAAAACATCAGGAGTGTTGATGTTCCTCCAGTGGATTTTTCGAACTGACGTTTACAAAGAAAAAAAGGTTTAAAATTGCTTGAAAATTACTTCTTAAAGATAAAAAATTATAAAAAATCAGCACACAGAACCCCCTCATCAAGGTTCTGCTTTGTATTTTGGCGGATATTTGTAGAAGTCTATGTACATTTTTTTAAGAAGAAGAAGCTGGCAAGGAATGTAATTTGCCGGTAATTTAAACTGTATCAACTAGTTTACTTTGTAAATATAGTTTTAGCTGCAGCACATCCTACAGCAAGGATGAAAAAAAAAAATGCAAGTCCCCCTCCCCAAAAAAAAGACCCTTTGGGGTTGATTTACTAGAACTGGACAGTGCAAAATCTGGTGCAGCTCTGCAGAGAAACCAATCAGCTTCCAGGTTTTTTTTGACAAAGATAAATGAAAGAAGATGAAGTCATAAGCTGATTGGCTACCATGCAGAGCTGCACCAGATTCTGGGTGCTCCAGTTTTAGTAAATCAACCCCTTTGAGTCTGGTATAGATGAGTTCCCCCAGGAAATCCATCTCAGACCCTTGGGGTCTGGTAGGGATTTTAATGATGATTCCATGCAAAAAAAATGAGTGCGGTCCCCCTAAAATGTAATATTAGTCCCCTAATGCAGCCTGGCTGGCCACTGGCCAGGGATACCCATGTTGATGAGGAAAATACCCTATTCCTGGCAACACTTGCCCAGTGGTTGTGGAGATCTGCAGTCTAATGCCCTGTACACACGGTCGGATTTTCAGACGGAAAATGTGTGATAGGACCTTGTTGTCGGAAATTCCGACCGTGTGTGGGCTCCATCACACATTTTCCATCGGAATTTCCAACACACAAAGTTTGAGAGCAGGCTATAAAATTTTCCGACAACAAAATCCGTTGTTGGAAATTCCGATCGTGTGTACACAAATCCGACGGACAAAGTGCCACGCATGCTCAGAATAAATAAAGAGATGAAAGCTATTGGCCACTGCCCCGTTTATAGTTCCGACGTACATGTTTTACGTCACCGTGTTCAGAACGATCGGATTTTCCGACAACTTTGTGTGACCGTGTGTATGCAAGACAAGTTTGAGCCAACATCCGTCGGAAAAAAATCCTAGGATTTTGTTGTCGGAATGTCCGAACAAAGTCCGACCGTGTGTACGGGGCATTAGAGCTTGGAATCTAGTTGCACCTGCTGGTGTCCTTAACAAGCATTGACAGTGGGAAGCTGTCATGTGTATTTTTTCCCTTTAAAGTTGAATCTCCATTTATTACTTTGGAGAAACAGTTAAGGGAACCAGTACCCCTGTTTTCAAACTCTAGTAGATTTTTGAAAATAATATCAGGAATATACCGTATGGAAATATAAAACTGTAAAATAATTATACATAAAATATAAAGTAAATCATATAGAGCATATCAATAGGGTTTCTAATTTTGGTCTTTTCGTTCCTCTTTTTTTTTTTTAGAGTATATTACTCATGCAATTTTCTGAATATGTGGTTCATCTTGGTTCTTCTAAGCTTTGTCACCTCTACCCACTGCCAAACTCACCCCGAATTCAACTACGCCTGCCAAACTGCAAAGGAACCAGAATGCGTTAAAGTCAATTTTGTCCCCGGCCACAACCTTCTTGGTCAAGGTTTTGATATTGTGACTATGAAGCGGACCAGGGTTTATCTGCTAGATCTCCAGACATTTTCCACAAAGGACAACATATGCATTGTCTGTCACAACCCATATATGAACAAGACTTTGCAAAAGCTACCCCTTGCAATTTTAGACTGGAGGCCCCAGAAATACTGTTTTAGGAAGATCAACAGTGAGATCTTCCTGTCTTCTACATCGCTGGTTGAGGAAGTTGCATTTGAGGTGAAGAATGATTGGCAAACTGGTCTAGAGCTCCAGTACAAGGGGACAGATGCCAAGCTAATAATGGCTGGTTCTCAGTCCCAGGCAGCACAGTTTGGTAGGAATAAGACCAGCACAGACCGTTACAGTTTCATCAAACACCATCTGAGTTGTGTCTATTACAGGTACGTCTTCAGAAATAACATGTACTATCATTATAAAACTAGTGAGAGTTAAGACTTTTAAACATTCTTTAATTCACCATTCACCTGTCCATCAGCTGCAAAATAATTTCTCTTCCAATAAAACAGATTTGGACTTTTCGCTCAGTACAGCAATGCACTAGCTGCCCTAGTATGTATTGAAGAAATAAATAAAAGGTGTGGGCATCATCCAAAATCTTCCCCAAACAATGCAGCAGGATGCTCCTGATACAAGCGTTAAAATGGTTAAAAAAATTACTGTATATACTCGAGTATAAGTCGAGTTTTTCAGCACATTTTTTTGTGCTGAAAGTGCCCCCCTCGACTTATACTCGAGTCAAGCACTTTTCTGCAGCAAAAAATGTCATTTTCCGAACTGGCTTTGGGGCCCCGTATCTCAGGGCCACGTTATGCTAGGAACCCCAAGTTTGGTGTGCAAACCCAGTGGAACTGGTACCATAACATATCCAAATCTGGAGTTCCCAGCACTAAGTGGCCCCGAGATACGGGGCCCCAAATTTGGTTCGGAAAATTTAATTCTCTGCTGCAGAAAAGTGCTTGACATTTTCTGAACCGAATTTGGGGCCACGTATCTCAGGGCCACTAGGTGCTAGGAACCTCAAATTTGGTGTGTAAACCTAGTGGAACTGTTACCATAACATACCCAAAGCTGGGGCTCCTAGAACTAAGTGACCCCGAGATACAGGGCCCCAAACCAGTTCAGAAAATGTCATTCTCTGCTGCAGAAAAGTGCTTGACATTTTCTGAACCGATATTTGGGGCCCTGTATCTCAGGGTCACTTGGTGCTAGAAACCCCAGCTTTGGATATTTTATGGTGCTAGTTCCACTGTGTTTGCACACCACATTTGGGGTTCCTAGCACTAAGTGGCCCTGAGATACGGGCCCCAAATTTGGTCAACTGTGTCCATCTGCAGCAATGTCATTTCGGGACCATTTGGGTTCAGAGACCCCAAATTTTGGCTGCAGCTAGGGGGCATCTAGGAACCCTTAACTACCGAGTTTGAAGTTCGGGGGACCTATGGCTGCAAATGGGCACAGTGAGGCATGCAAATGGGCACAGTGAGGCTGCAAATGGGCATTGTTGACCCTCTTTTCCACTTACAGTAGCTGTGCATTTCTCACCCTCGTCTTATACTCGGGTCAATAAGTTTTTCCCATTTTTTTGTGGTATATTAGGGCCTCGACTTATACTCTGAACGACTTATACTCGAGTATATACGATAGCTTATGTTTTTTTTCTTGAAACTCTTTCTAAATTTGTCCCTTTACCAGCTTCCAACTTTCAGACCGCCCTCTACTGAGCAAAGATCTAAGCCAGGAATGGAAGTCTCTGCCACCGACTTATGATGCCACTACTCAAGCTCACTACAGACATCTAATTAGCATCTACGGCACTCATTATATCAGCCAAGCAGATGTAGGAGGCCAAGTGGTGGAGGTCAACGCCATCAAGACCTGCCAAGTCTCCATGGATGGCATGTCCTTGGACGAGCTGAAAGATTGCCTTAGCTATGAGGCCTCAATTGCAGTCACTGGAAAAGATGAAACAAGCGCCAAAGCCAGCGCCTGCAAGGAACTAAGCCAAAAATTCAACAAGGGGGAGAATTTCCATCAGACGTTCAACGAGAAGAGTTGGGAGGTGAGTTGTAAAGCAGGAATAAGTATTGCTGGCATATACTGAATACACATACGAATTTACGGGTTTTTTTTTTTTAATTCATTTGCTATTTACTGAAACATTGCTTTAAATAAATGGATAGTGGTTTTCTATATACATTTATTTCTGGTCTTTTTTCCTATTTTTTTAGTCAGATATGTATAAAACATCTGATATTATTATTCTGTAGTTCAGTTCTATTTTCACTTTTATATATTGATTTTTCTTTAACCTCATCTCTTTTGCTGAAAACAAAAATGTATTTTTTACCAAGTTCAGTGGCTCAAGTTTAAATATTTACACACACAAGCAAATAAATCAGATCAGTTGAAGTATAACTGTGGCTAGGCAATAGGCATTAAAATATTTACATCTTCTAGTAGACAGGTGCAGTTTGCCCTCCGTTGAGTAGGTGGCACTGTGCTGCTGTACTGATAGAGAGGAATCTCTAAAGGAAAATCATTCCTTGAGAGACTGTCACAGAGGTTGCAGTTGTATGATTGGATGCTGCAAATTTTGGTGACTTCTGGCAACCACTTGTTTTTTGGGATTCTATATATTGGGGTACCTGCAGATATATATCGAAGTACCTCTTCAGTAGAATGGGGTGCTGCTACCTTAAAGTAATACTAAAGGTTCAGCTTTAAAAGAAAATCACAAGCATGTCATACTTCCCTGCTCTGTGCAAAGGTTTTGTTCTAAACAACCCCAATCCTGCTCTCCTACCTGCACTCCTGGCTCCTTCCCCTACTGAGTACCCCCAGAGCAATCTGCTTGCTTTGAGGGCACTTGTGCTTACTTGCTACTGAGCCACCTCCGTGTCCATAAGACACACAGAGTGTGGCTCGGCCCCACCTCCTCCTCACTGAATGTGAATGACAGCAGGGGTAGCCAATGGTCTCAGTGTCTCAGCCAATGAGGAGGGAGAGACTTGAGGGAGCTGCTGTTTTCATGCACATTGCTGAATTGGAATCGGGCTTAGGTATGTATTAGGGGGGCTGCACACTGAAGGGGGGGCGTGAAATCTTTGTTATACATGAGAATGTGTTACTGACAATAGGCAGAATAATGTTTCTTCATGAATTTTAGGTAAGAGGAGGAAAGAGCACATATGAGGAGCTCTCCTTTGACATAAAGAATGGAGAAGGTGCAGCATCTTTCGAGACCTGGATGGAAAGCCTGAAGACTGACCCCGATATCGTAACCTACTCTCTGGAGCCCATCTACAACCTGGTTCCATTCAGAGAACCCCAGAGAGAGAGCCTACGGAAAGCCATCAGTGATTACATCATGGATAATGCATTGAGTAAGAACTGCTCTTGCCCGTCGGGTTCACAGCTGATTCCTGGTAGAGAGTGCAACTGCATTTGTCTTGGTAGCTCGATCAAAAGTATTAACTGTTGCCCTTCCAAACGGGGATTTGCCCAAGTGGTGGTCACAGTACAACGTGCCTCAAACCTTTGGGGTGACCACGTCTCGGGGGCTGATGCCTTTGTAAAAATCAGGGCTGGATTGGCTTCTGCTCAGACACACACCATATTGAACAATGATAATCCAAACTGGGGCTCACGGTTTGACCTCGGAGTTCTGGAACTCAGTCCAGTGTCTAGCTTGAAGGTGGAGGTTTGGGACGAGGATAATTTATATGATGACCTGCTTGGAGCATGTCAAAAAGCTGTCAACAGTGGAGTGAAGGACGAGGTTTGTTACCTTCAATATGGCAGTGTGAATTTCACAGTAAGTGCACAATGCCTCCCTCACCTTACTGGGCCCCTCTGTAGAAACTATGCTCCTTCCACCAGTTAGACATGTGATCTATGAGCAAAGCCACTTACCTAACTTGCTTGCTTATAAAACCTGAACTCCAAACAGCTATATATACACAGATTAAATACATACTATATAAGGTAGACATTTTACCCCACCAAACGATTTGTATTTCTGTCCATCCAGCCCTGAGATTATCAAAGCCCAGTCACATGGCACAGCCTGCCAGGTGACCCCGCTTACAGTTAACAAATACTGTAGTGTCCTCTCTCTGTCATCAACCTGGATAGAAAAAGGAAAAGCAGCATGCTTAAGAGGTTATCACCCTCCTCACTCTGCTCTCACCTATCAGTGTGTTCATTGCCAACACATTTGCATGCCGCAACCTGATTGTCCCCCAGTCCCGCTTTTCCTGGTGTTATGCCGCGTACACATGGTCGGACTTTTCGGCTACAAAAGTCCTACAGCCCGTCCGACAGACTTTCAACGGACTTTTGGCGGACTTGCGGCGGACTTGCGGCAGACTTTCTAACGAACGGACTTGCCTACATACGATCACACAAAAGTCTGACGGATTCGTACGTGATGACGTACACCGGACTAAAATAAGGAAGTTGATAGCCAGTAGCCAATAGCTGCCCTAGCGTGGGTTTATGTCCGTCGGACTAGCATACAGACGAGCGGATTTCTGGGTCCGGCGGAGTTACGACGTAAAGATTTGAAGCATGTTCCAAATCTAAAGTCCGTCAGATTTGTGGCTGGAAAAGTCAGTCGAAAGTCCGGGGAAGCCCACACACGATCGGATTGTCAGCCGGCTTTGGTCCGTCAGCGTCCGTCGGACTTCTGTAGACGAAAAGTCCGACCGTGTGTACGCGGCATTAGTCTGTCAAGTGATGCTGTGCAGGGGACTGCAAGAGATTGATACCGAGTACACTAATTGCATTTAATAAAATAATTGCTAATTACTTTTTGCTAATTTCTAATTACTTTTTTAATCAATTTGCTAATGACTTTTGCGTCCTGTATACCTGTGTGGCATTTTGCTTTAAATAAATGGATAGTTGTTTTCTAAAAAAAGGTATATTGGCCTTTTTTGCTTCCTGCAGATATATAGACATATGTCTTTAGTACAATAGCGTGCCGTTACCCTTAATCACTATCTGCTACCTCCAGCAGAAGTTGTCCTCTGGTAAATCAGTTGACAATACTGCCAAATATACATACTGTATATAACTATAAAGTTTTTTGTATTTTTAGTATACATGTTATGAGGGCTGAATTTATAGTTCTTGCCGCATAAGTCAATTTCGTAGGGGATCCCTTTGCTCCTCAACTGGCTAGGCTTAATATCACACTAATAAGATGAGACATCATAGATACACAAGACACTTCAAGCCTGTGGAGAATGAAGAAGACAGTGTGCCAATAATATTTCAGTACACCTAGAACAAACATGAGTAGGACACTTACACTATATTACCAAAAGTATTGGGACACCTGCCTTTACACGCACATGAACTTTAATAGCATCTCAATCTTAGTCCGTAGGGTTCATTATTGAGTTGGCCCACCTTTTAAAGCTATAACAGCTTCAACTCAGGAAATTAATAGACTCCCATAGGTTGGAGTGAAAATTGCCATCATCCCTCTAAAGATTGAAGAGTAACAAACCTCAAAAATGGAATTTTAAAGGCAATTATGAAAAAAATGTATAATAAAGAAAGTTATATATATAAAAGTAGAATTTATTGTTACAAAATACAAGTCATAAAAACAAAATTCTTATGGAAGCAAGCCACAAGAAGTCAGTGGACTTCTTCACTACTTACCTGTTACCTTCTAGGCTTCCCGCTTGGATGGTTTATGCCTATGTACTAGGAGTCTACCACCTTTGTCTATAATTATGTAATACTTTCCATGCATGTACATATGTTTTTCTTGTGGCTTGCTTCCATAAGAATTTTGTTTTTATGACTTGTATTTTGTATCAATAAATTCTACTTTTTATACAGTATATATATCATTATTATTATTATTATTATTATTATTATTATTATTATTATTATACATTTTTTCTTTTTTTCATAATTGCCTTTAAAATCCCATTTTTGAGGTTTGTTACTCTTTAACAGCTTCAACTCTTCTGGGAAGGCTGTCCACAAGGTTTTACACAAGGTTGTTTGTCTATGGGAATGTTTGACCATTCTTCCAGAAGAGCATTTGTGAGGTCAGGCATTGATGTTGGATGAGAAGGCCTGGCTCGCATTCTCCGCTCTAATTCATGCCAAAGGTTTTCTATCTGGTTGAGGTCAGGACTCTGTGCAGGTCAGTCAAGTTCCTCTTCCCCCCAAACTCACTCATCCATGTCTTTATGGACCTTGCTTTGTGCACTGGTCCAAATTATTTGGTGGAGAGGAGATTATGGTGTGGGGTTGTTTTTCAGGGGTTGGACTTGGCCCCTTAGTTCCAATGAAGGGAACTCTTAAGGAGTCATCATACCAAGAAATTTTGGACAATTTCATGATCCCAACTTTGTGGGAACAGTTTGGGGATGGCCCCTTCCTGTTCCAACATGACTGCGCATCAGTGCACAAAGCAAGGTCCATAAAGACATGGATGAGCGAGTTTGGGGTGGAGGAACTTGACTGGCCTGCACAGAGTCCTGACCTCAACCTTTTAGAGTGGAGAATGCAAACCAGGCCTTCTCCTCCACATCAGTGCCTGACCTCACAAATGCGCTTCTGGAAGAATGGTCAAACATTCCCATAGACACTAAACCTTGTAGACGGCCTTCCCAGAAGAGTTGAAGCTGTTCTAGCTGCAAAGGGTGGGCCAAATCAACATTGAACCCTACGGACTAAGACTGAGATGCCATTCAAGTTCATGTGGGTGTAAATGTGCATGTCCCAATACTTTTGGTAATATAGGGGGTTGTCCAAAAAACAGTAAATGTTTATACAAACAAAATAGTGCGCAAAAAGTCTCTTTTGAATTCAACTTCAATGTATTTCATTTTGGTGAACAACAAGTGCATCAAAAGAAGATCTATAAAACTTCAGTAACCCATCAAAGTGAAAACTCACCAGAATCAATGGCTGCTTAACAGAGCCGAGGCTGTCAACCTGCTGGAGATACCACCACTGTCACCTTTTTTCCCTTGGTGTCAGGAAAACTTGTCAGAAGTGACTCATACGAATAGCGGAGGAAGGAGGCAGCAGACAGAAATTAAACGTAGTGCTCTGGATTGAGACATGTACGCTCTACAGAGGGATATGCTTTGTTCATATATCATGTTTGAGGTTTACATCCACTTTAACCAGTTCAATAGCAGATTGACGGCCGGGTGGGTGCTTTCACATCCTGACTCATAAGACGTTCTGTTAAGATGCGCCGATTACGTGGCCACAGGGTCGCATAGTGGTACGATCTGTCACCAGCCATGTTCACGGGACATGGCCAATGACTGATCAGAGCACCAGCTCGCTGCTGATACTATATAACCACCGTGACGAATCACAGCAGGCCACATCACAGTTGTATACAATGGATGGCTTCCTTTCAAGCTATCCAGTGTGTAAATTGTGTTGCTAGCTGTGATTGGTCAGTCTGATCACATGGTACAAAGCCAATCACAGCCTATCTGTACCATGTGATTAGCTCTGACCCATGACAGCTAATCACAACAAAACAGACTGAATGAATCAGTTTAATTCAGTAAAATGCTTGTGAATAGCAATGTAATTCCCTACTATAAGCAAACGTTATTTTGTAAAAAAAAATCCTGATCACTTCCCCAGAGTAGTACAATGTTACTATGGTGTAATAATAAAAAAAAGAATAAAAAATTTAATATAAAACGTTTTTTTTTTTGTCGTACTGTCACCAGTCAGTGTCCCTGATCACCGACACACCAGTTATGTAATGATGCTGTACTGCACCGTTAAAAGAAAAAAATTGTGCAAATTTTTATTTTTTATTTTTTCCAAAAATTATAATAAAAAATTACAACTTCAAAAAACCTGCCATGCCTCTTACTAAATACCTTGATCTGCCTACTTTCCAAAAAAGGGGTCATTTGGGGGGTATTTGTACTGTCCTGGTGTTTTCAGGCCTCAAGAAATGAGATCGGCCATCAGTACATCAGGATTGATCAATTTTCAGATTTACTGTATACCATAGTTTGTGGACTCTATAACTTTCCTACAGACAAAATAATATACACTGATTTGGGGTTTTATTTTTACTGGCGTGTTTTTGCTGTCTGTAGTTTAACCACTTGCCGCCCGCCATATAGCAGAATGACGGCGGCAAAGTGGTTTCAATATCCTGAATGGGCGTCATATGACGTCCTCAGGATATTAAGCCGCTGCGCTCCCCCAGGGGCGTCCACCGCGGCGATCGTTGTCGCGGTGTGTCACACCGCAACTCTGATCTAGGTAAAGAGTCTCTGACGGAGACTCTTTACCACGTGATTAGCCATGTCCAATCATGGCTGATCACCATGTAAATAGGAAGAGCCGGTGATCGGCTTTTCCTCACTCACAACTGACAGACGCGAGTAGAGGAGAGCCAATCGGCTCCTCTCCTGACAAGGGGGGTCTGTGCTGATTGTTTATCAGCACAGCCCCCCCTCGGATACTGCCCAGGACCACCATCATGCCGCCCAGGACCACCAGGATGGCCATCCACACTGCACCACCAGGTATGCCCCCCTAGACCCCAGGGAAATATTAATCTGTGCCCAGGCAGCTGCCAATCAGTGCCCACTCAATGCCTACCACTGCCAGTGCCACCAGGGATGCCTATTAGTGCCTCATATCAGTGCCGCGTATCAGTGCCCATCAGTGCCACGTATCAATGCCCATCAGTGCCCAGCAGTGCAGCCTATCGGTGCCCAGCAGTGCCCAGCAGTGCTGCCTATCAGTGCCACCCATAAAAACCCATCTTTGCAGCCTTTCAGTGCCCATCAGTGACCACCTGTGCCACCCATGAGTGCCCATCAGTGCCACCTATTAATGCCCATCAGTGCTGCATATCAGTGCCACCCATCAGTGCCACCTACCAGTGCCCATCAGTGCTGCATATCAGTGCCCATCGTCAGTGCCCATCAGTGCGCTCTCATTGGTGCCACCTCATTGGTGCCACCTTATCAGTGCCCATCAGTGAAGGAGAAAACTTACTTATTTACAAAATTTTATAACAGAAACAAAAGCAAAACTTTTTCAAAATTTTTGGTCTTTTTTTATTTGTTTAACAAAAAATAAAAACCGCAGAGGTGATCAAATACCACCAAAAGAAAGCTCTATTTGTGGGAACAAAATGATAAAAATTTTGTTTGGGTACAGTGTTGTATGACCGCGCAACTGTCATTCAAACTGCGACAGCACTGAAAGCTGAAAATTGGTCTGGGCAGGAAGGTGTATAAGTGCCCTGTATTGAAATGGTTAAAGGATAAGTTTTTTTAAAAAAAAAAACTTAAAAAAAATTATAAATGCACATTTTTTGCAGGTAAAAAAATATTATTTAATATCCTTTTCAATACCCTTAAATCCTGTGAAAAGTTAGTATACTCTCAGTAAAGTGCAATGTTATGGGAATCAACCTTCTCACTACTCTCCTAAAATGTAGCTCTATTCACAAAGAATAAAGTATCTGAATGTGCAAAACAGTAATTCAAAAAGTACTTAGTGTTGTGCAAAAAGGCAAATCAAAAATATAAAAATCTGTGCAAAAAAAATCATAAATCAATACATACACACTATATTGTTAAAAGTCATGGGACACCTGACTTTACACGCACGTGAACTTTAATGGTATCCCAGTCTTAGTCCGTAGGGTTCAATATTGAGTTGGCTCCGCCCTTTACAGCTATAACAGCTTCAACTCTTCTGGGAAGGACGTCCACAAGGTTTAGGAGTTTGTCTATGGGAATGTTTGGGACCTCACAAATGCACTTCTGGAAGAATGGTCAAACATTCCCATAGACACACTCCTAAACCTTGTGGACAGCCTTCCTGTCCTTCCTATATTGTCAACACTTTTGACAATATAGTGTAGGACTCGCTTGAAAAATGAATAAAATCCATATAAAAGTTTATGCAAATAAATCATAAATGTCTCACGTATCCAACATAAATTTTTAATTTGCTCTTCTTAAATTCTTCCAATATTGACCAAAACGTGTTCTCTACCACCATAAGCACTAGGTACACTCACCAGAGCCCAATGCTGGTAAGATTGTAAACCAGCAATTAGTGCACAACACTATAGGAATAGCAATCCACAGCTTCCATCCAGAGATCACTCAAGAAGATTGCTCCATATCACTTTATGACTCATTGGGGATTATTTACGAAAGGCAAATCCTCTTTGCACTGCAAGTGCACTTGGAAGTAAAGTCGCTGTAGATCCGAGGGGGACATGCAAGGAAAATAAAAAAACAGCATTTTAGCTTGCACATGATTGGATGATAAAATCAGCAGAGCTTCCACTCATTTCAGATCTACCCCTTAGATTTAAAGCGACTGCACTTGCAAGTGCACTTTTAGTACACTTTTAGTGCACTTGCAGTGCAAAGTGGATTTGCCTTTCGTAAATAACCCCCATAGGGTCCTATCACCCTTGGAAGACGTCTGGTGACGAAACGTGTAGGGCGGGGTTTGCATGAGTCGTCACTACGCGCACTGTGATGGCGCTCACGGCTGGGAGCTTTCAGCTGGAAGCGAAACAGCTTTTTGCTGAAGTTTGTATACTTGTGTCAGTGGAGACACGTGAAAGATATAAGTGTAATGCTTGTTTTTAATAATAAAGAATCTTAAGATGGTTTTACGCTATGAGAGGCTCCTCTCTCTTTCTTTCTCTTGCTTATGAGTCATAAAGTGACACAGAACAATCTTCTTGAGAAAACGCACGTAAAGCCTGCATAAGCGATTGCGTTGCACGCATTCAGGCACACTCATTGATTACTATAGGGCTAAATATGCACAAATCTGCTCAAAAAGAAGCTCCTGTACTTTTTGCTGCAAGTGACAGAGTGTACCATTGTGAACAGGTGCAGTTTAAATTAATGGATTTGTACCTGTTCTGCGTTCTTATGTTCCACATTTGTTGACACAAAGACCATTTATTTGAAAAAGTAAAGAAAAGACTTACTGGAAAAGGTGAAATATAATGGGAGTACCAGATGTGAAGTTATTGCTTTTAGTCTTGTTAGGTCAACATGACTTGTTGTTTGTGACAGCAAGCTTCCAACAATGGAGGGTGACTGATAACACATCTAAGTATCAATACAATTTAACCATTTCTGTACCGCACAAATTCCAGCACTTCTCTCCTACTTGTAAAAATCATCATTTTTTTGCTAGAAAATGACTCATAACCCCCAAACATTATATATATATTTTTTAGCAGATACCCTAGGGAATAAAATGGCGGTTGTTGCAACTTTTTATGTCACACGGTATTTGCGCAGCAATTTTTCAAACACAATTAAAAAAAAAAAAAAAAACATTTTCATGAATAATAAAAAAAAAACAGTAAAAAACAAAAGTTTGCCCAATTTTTTTGTATAATGTGACAGATGATGTTACGCCAAGTTAATAGATAACTCACGTGTCTTTAACCACTTGTGGACTGCCGCACGCCGCTATACATCCTAACTTTGAAGAGCAATATCAATGTTTTGGCAGCAGCTAGCTGCCATGACCCCGGTATCCTCATCTTCGGCCAGCGGTCTGGTTTCCGAAAATAGTGTTCTCTGTGGCAGATTTGCCGCGAGATCACTTTTATCGGCGGCACTCCGGTGCCCTCTGCCGCTTACCGGAGCCGTCGGCAGTGGCGGAGGTGATCAGACCCTCTTCCTTGCTGGGTATGGAGACTAGTGAGGGGAAGATGGCCCCCACCTGTCTCCATACCATTGCAGGGTGGAAGCGACGTCAAAACATCACTTCCGTCCATAGCTCTTAAAGGGCCATTTTTCTTTTTTTAATTTTTTTAAATGACAATTTTTTTTTATTGCATTTTAGTGTAAATATGAGATGTGAGGTCTTTTTGACCCCAGATCTCATATTTAAGAGGACCTGTCATGCTTTTTTCTAATACAAGGGATGTTTACATTCCTTGTAATAGGAATAAAAGTGACACAATTATTTATTTATTTTTTTAAAAAAACAGTGTAAAAAAAATAAATAAAAGGTAAAATAAATAAGAAAAAAAAATTTAAACGTGCCCAATCCTGCCGAACTCGCAGAAGCGAACGCATATGTGAGTAGCGCCCGCATATGAAAACGGTGTTCAAAACACACATGTGAGGTATCGCCGCGATTACCAGAGCGAGAGCAATAATTCTAGTCCTAGACCTCCTCTGTAACTCAAAACATATGCAACCTGTAGAATTTTTTAAACATCGCCTATGGAGATTTTTAAGGGTAAAAGTTTGTCGCCATTCCACGAGCGGGCGCAATTTTGAAGCGTGACATATTGGGTATCAATTTACTCGGCGTAACATTATCTTTCACAATATAAAAAAAATTGGGCTAACTTTACTGTTGTCCTATTTTTTTAACTCAAAAAAAGTGTATTTTTTCCAAAAAAAGTGCGCTTGTAAGACCGCTGCGCAAATACGGTGTGACAGAAAGTATTGCAACGACCGCCGTTTTATTCCCTAGAGTGTTAGAAAAAAAAGTATAATGTTTGGGGGTTCTAAGTAATTTTCTAGCAAAAAAAAATGTTTTTAACTTGTAAACAACAAATCTCAAAAAGAGGTTTGGTCTTTAAGTGGTTAAAATTGTGCACGCTCGTGCAATGGCGCCAAACTTCAGTACTTAAAAATCTCCATAGGCGCCACTTTGAAATTTGTTACATGTTAAATGTTTAGAGTTACAGAGAAAGTCTTGGGCTAGAATTATTGCTCTCGCTCTAATGTTTGCGGTGATATGTGTGGTTTGAATCTCGTTTACATATGCAGGCGCGACTTACGTATGCGTTTTCTTCTGCGTGCAAGCTCGTGGGGACGGGGGCACTTTAATTTTTTTTTATTTTAATTTTTTTATTTTTATACTTTCCCTTAAAAAAAAAATTGATCGCTTTTATACCTATTTGGTGCCATTCCACGAGCGTGTACAATTTTAAACTGTGGCATGTTAGGTATCTATTTAGTCTTTCACATTATACTAAAAAAATTAGCCTAACTTCACTGTTTTTTTTTTTTTATTAATTTATGAAAGTGTTTGTTTTTTTCTAAAAAAATTGCGTTTGAAAAATTGCTGCGCCAATACCGTGCGACATAACAAATTACAATGACTGCTATTTTATTACCTAGGGTCTCTGCAAAAAAAATATATATATATAATTTGTGGGGGTTCTGAGTAATTTTTAGCAAAAAACATTATGATTTTTACATGTAGGAGAGAAGTGCCAGAATTCACCCGGTGTGGAAGCGGTTAAATAACAGACAGGTTTATACTTACCTGCCCTATGCACAGAGCAGCTCCATCTTCCTCTTCTTGGGTACCCCAATGGCACTCTTAGCTCCTCCCCTCCACCGAGTGCCCCCCAGAGAAAGACACACTCTGGGGGGCACTCATGAGATCTCGCTAACTGCATCTATCGACACAGACAGCGGGACTCAGCCCCGCCCCCCTGGTGTCACCTGGTGTTCTGGCCAGTATCACACTTCCTGTATTAGAGCACCCCCACTCTGGATGAAGGAGCACGGGGGGGGGGCGCTTTGGACAGCAGCATTGTCAGTCTGGGGGAAGTGAGTGTTAAATGTATTAGAAGATTTAGATACGCTAACAAATTGAAGCCAAACTCCAGCTCACACTTTATAAGCAGTTACAGCAAACAGTTACTTTTTCTTTTGGAATAAAGGTATTACATAAATAAATAGAACTGTTTATTAAAAGCACCCTTTACCACTAATGCCCCGTACACACGATCGGACATTGATCAGACATTCCGACAACAAAATCCATCAGATGTTTTCCGACGGATGTTGGCTCAAAATTGTCTTACATACACATCGTCACACAAAGTTGGTCGGAAATTCCGAACGTCAAGAACGCGGTGACGTAAAACACGTACGACGAGCCAAGAAAAATGACGTTCAATAGCCAGTGCGGCTGCTTGATTCGTGGAACTTTGTGCGTCGGAATTGTGTACACACGATCGGAAATCCCAACAACGGATTTTGTTGTCGGAAAATTTTAGATCCAGCTCTCAAACTTTGTGTGTCGGAATTTCCGATGGAAAAAGTCCGATGGAGCCTACACACAGTCGGAATTTCCGACAACAAGCGCCGATCGCACATTTTCCGTCGGAAAGTCCGACCGTGTGTGTCTCCTCCCTGTAACTTATACATCTGTAAGACAGATTGTTCTTTTGAAAAACAATAGACCTACTGGCCAGATCACCACAATAGGTGAAAATAGGTAAGCTGCAATATATAAAATGTTTGCTTTTTTGGGTTTATTACTGATTTAAGTTTTAAGCCTTTAAGCCTTTGGTAATAGCTACCGTATATGGAGAAATTCACATGTGGTGAGTCCTTTTGTCTCTACATCTTTCTCAGTTGTCCCCATTTTTGGTCTGATGTATTGGCTGCTACAAAAATATACTATTTTACAACCAAGAATATTATATTATACTAAACCTTAAGTCACACCTCTAAATTATTTCATTTGTTACTTTAAAAAGCCAATATAAAGTGTGATATTTGGGGGTCCGAATCACTACCCAGTTATGTATGGGTAAAACAAACAGTGTATGGCTATGTATGGGTAAAACAAACAGTCTTTATTTTTCAAAAAAGGCAAACGAAAACAGGTTCTTTTCAGTCCATCACTCTGGTACGCAAAAAACAAACTTTTGGTTCACCGCCAGAATATGCTTGTCCCACAACAGGGTTTAAGGTCCCTGCCTGTTTCAGGGGTTCAGAAAAGTCACAAGAGCCCACCAGCGTCTCAGTAGCTAGGTGTTATAGACACCTGATGGCTGCTTCTTCTTTTCAGCCTCCTCTCACAGGTGGGTTAACTGTTTCAGGACCAAGCACCTGTAGTCAGGGTTGAAGGCTCTTTCCCATCTAAGATCTCTCTCAGCGTCCTAAACCCGGAACCCATATCAGGACTTAATAACCCTGGAAAAACTGAAAATCAGTTTGCCCCCTTTTTATCGGATCATCCCGGAACCCCTCATCAGGTGAGAATTCCTAAATTGGTTCTAAAGGCAGGAGGTAAAAAACCTTCTGGGTGCAGCTCCCACTTAACCCCCCCCCCCCTTCACTTACCTGAGCCCCATCTTGATATAGCAATGTGCAAGAGAACATCAGCTATCCTATGTCTCTTTCTCCTGATTGGCTCACACAGCAGTGGGAGCCATCGGCTGTCAATCACAGCCAGCGAGCCAATGAGGAGAGAGTGGGGAGCGGGGCCGAGACACCCTCTGTGTGTGAATGGACAATGTCTCTGGAGAGAGTCTGCTCAAGTGCCTCCATGGCAAGAGGCTTGCTATTGGGGACACTCAGCAGGGGGGAAGAGCCAGGACCACCACTCGGGGACAAAAAAAGAAGAGGATCAGGGCTGCTCTGTGCTAAACCATTACACAGAGCAGGTGAGTATAAAAATGTTTTTTATTTTTTTTTTATTTTATCCTTTAGCATCACTTAAGTACTCCAAATTGCTTCTTGTTGTCCCCTTTAAATTAAAGGGGCCACAACCCAAATAAAGTCCCATCCAGGACCCATCCCTTGTGTCCTGTACAAAAGGTAAAGAAATGTTGAAAAAAAGTCCTTATTGGTTTAGGCATCTATTTTTGGCTTGATAATTGTTGATGATCCGTGTAATTTGGGGTGAATCCTGTGAGTACATACAGTAATTTGTAGAGAGGTGGCCCTCTATCATCTCAGAAAGTTGGAAGGCATGTATAGATGAATATTCACCAAATATTTCTGGACTGCAGTTAGTTAAAAGATAAGCTCGTAGGGAAGCATTGGGACTGTGCCAAGCCATTCGACACGAATAATACACACTTTCAATGGTAACACCTCCGGTAATATCTTCACAACAGGTTATACATTCTTCTACACACACACACACCAAATAAGCTGTTTTGTTAAAATGTGACAACAAAGCGGAGGGATGTTTTGCCAGATGGAAATGCTATAACGGACTTTACCAACTACCTCTTTTTTTGATCCGATTTTGGTGTTATCTCCTCATTGCCAAAGAGAAGTTTTTCCACAGGTAGGACTCTATGGCAAATTCTCCCAATAGAGACTTCAGTTTTATGTTCTAAAAGGTTATTGCTTTGTTATAATGGGTTCTATAACTTGTAATGCAGTGGCTATATGCCTTTATATTCGTTTTAAAGCGTTATCTGCATTTGAGTAAACTTTATCACCAAGATGAGCTGAGCAGCACGTATAGACTCTAATATGGTTGATGTAGATGAAACATGTCTGTACTATGTGAGCATAAATGCTGTAATCCAGCCATTTTCAACCAGGGTTCTGTGGGCCCCGAGTTTCCTTCAGAGGTTACTAAGGGGTTCCTTGAGCTGTTTGACCGCCATCTGATGGTGAATACATAGTTTAGGGGCCAAAGCCACTTGGTAGAGCCAGCTGCAGGCCACTAGTTATCTTTTTAGCTGTCTGCAAGGAGGTAATTCTGACCACCACTGTAAAGAGCGCATTCTACCAACTGACCACCAATGTAAGGGGCATTTGTCCCACCAACCTCCAATGTAAGGGACATTCTACCAACTAACCACCAATGTAAGGGGCATTCTTTCTACTGGCCACCAATGTATGGAGTTTTCTTCCAACTGACCACCAATGCAAGGGGCATTCTTCCCACTGGCCACCAATGTAAGGGACATTCTTCCAACTGGCCACCAATGGAAGGGGAATTTGTCCCACTGACCTCAAATGAATTGGACTTAGCATATATGGTTCCATGAGACCTGCACATTTTTCAAGGGTTCCTCTGGGGTAAAAAAGTTTGAGAAAGGCTGGTATTATGTTATTTTTTAAAGTTTGATACACTTTTGTACAGAAATTCTATAGACTAAGAAAATAAAGCAAATACTCCTATAAAGTGATGTCCAAATAGAAGGTATGATATTAATTATTATCATACCCTCTACTTGGACATCATTTTATATGTTTATTTGCTTTATTTCCTTAGTTTATTGGGTTTATTGTATGTTTTGTTCTTACATATGTAGTGCTCACCCCTGCAGGGGCTGCTGAATAGCTGCCCAGAGTTCTTTTCCCAATAATTGCCCCCCAGCCAAGCACATAGTCACTCTTTCGGCTCAATAAACAGTCTAGTATATGTTTTTCTGACGTGTTATTGCAGAGCTGGAACTTGGATAGGTTCAGAGTAACTGTGGGATACTTCAGTAACGTTTAGCACTGAACTTGGGGACACTAAACTTCATCTTAGTAAAGTGAGCAAGGGTCCTCACTTGCAGCAAACATTGGACCAGGATTTTCAGGAACACTTAAAGTGGAGTTCCACCCAAAAGTGGAACTTCCACTCATTAGATTCCTCCCCCCCTCCGGTGACACAGTTGGCACCTTTCAGGGGGGAGGGGGGTACAGATACCTGTATATTACAGGTATCTGTACCCACTTCCGGCATAGATACCCGCAGAATCTGCGGGTATTTACGCCACTTCCTGCTCCCTCCCCGCTGCCTGCTGGGAAACACACGGGTCCCAGAGGCAGCAGGGACCATTCGGATTGCGCTGCGCGACTCGCGCATGCGCAGTAGGGAACCGGGAAGTGAAGCCGTACGGCTTCGCTTCCTGATTCCCTTACCGAAGATGGAGGCGGCAGCACCCGAGGACGGAGAGACGCTTCGGCCTCGGGTGCCGACATCGCGGACGCCCTGGACAGGTAAGTGTCCATGTTTTAAAAGTCAGCAGCTGCAGTATTTGTAGCTGCTGACTTTTAAATTTTTTTTTTAGGTGGCGCTCCGCTTTAAGTAGAACTGACTCTATAGCAATAGATTTAGCAGCAGCAATAATGTGAGAAAACAGTCCTTTAGTGGACTGAGCTCTGTCGTAGCAACTTGAGGATGTTAAACCTTCTCTTAAAGGGGTTGTAAAGGTTCAGTTTAAAAAAAACAAACAAACATATCATACTTACCTCCGCTGTGCAGTTGGTTTTGCACTGAGTTGCCCCGATCCTCCTCTTCTGGGGTCCCTCCATGGAGCTCCTGAATCCTCCTCTTCTCGAGTGTCCCGCCGGAGAAGCGCTCTCAGACGGGACACCTGTGTGGGCGCCGCTACCGTATCCTGCTGCTGTGTCTATAGACACAGACAACGGGACTCGGCTCCGCCCCCGGCGCCCTCGTCATTGGATTTGATTGACAACAGCGGGAGCCAATGGTTGCGCTGCCATCAATCTATCCAATCAGGACACGACACACTGGCCGGAGCTGGTGTGCTCGTTCTCGTCGTGGGAATTACGGGGCTCAGGTATAAGGGGGCTAGGGGGCGCTACTGCTGAAGCACAGGAGGTTTTTCACCTTAATGCATAGAATGCATTAAGGTGAAAAATGGCGAGGGTTTACAACCACTTTAAGGTCCTCGTAAAAGCATTTAATGGACTGAGCTCTTCAGGACACCAGACACAACGCCCCCTTTGAACAAAACTGAATCTAGCACCAGAGGGATGGCAGTAGCCAGGGCCGGATTAACATAGGGGCTGATGGAGCTGCAGCTCCAGGCCCCTCCCTCAAAATAGGCCCATGGCAGTGGCTTATCGATATCTGTGTGCCTTCCTGAAGGAAGAGGAGCCCTCTGTGCACACGTGGAGGAGACAAGTGTTAGTCACTGCAGCCGAGTCCTGTCTCTGCCGATGCCTGACTCCTATCACAGGGTCTGTTACACTCACCCAGATCCTCCATGTCTGGGAGCTGTCTGGGGGAGGGGCGCTGATGTTCTAACCAGCAGGAGCCCAGGAGGAAGGACATCTCCCATGCTGTTATGATAAGGTCAGTACATTTGTTAGGGAGATGTGTAATTATTGTGCTAGGGGACAGACTGCTGCTCCCCCCATGTAATGTGCTCTCTTGTGCCCACCATGTCATGTGCTGTACATTGCTGTGCCCTCCATGTAATGTGCTGTGCCATGCAGTGCCCCCCATGTAATGTGCTGTGTCCTGTATGTCATATGCTGTACATTGCAGTGCCTCCATGTAATGTGCAGTGCCCACCATGTCATGTGCTGTGCATTGCATTGCCCTTCATGTGATGTGCAGTGCCCCCTATGTCGTGCTGTGCCTTGCAGTGCCCACCATGTAATGTGCAGTGCCCACCATGTCATGTGATGTGCCCACCATGTCATGTGCAATGCCCACCATGTCATGGGCTGTGCCATTCAGTGCCCCCCATGTAATGTGCAGTGCCCACCATGTCATGTGCTGTGCCTTGCAATGCCCGCTATGTAATTTGCAGTGCCCACCATGTAATGCGCTGTGCCATGCAGTGCCCACCATGTCATGTGCAGTTCCCACCATGTCATGTGCTGTGCTGTTCCCACCCTGCCATGTGTTGTGCCCAGCATGTAGTGTGTTGTGCCCACTGTGTAATGTACTGTGCTGTTCAGCAGTGCCCACCATGTCATGTGCAGTTCCTAACATGTAATGTGCAGTTGCATTGCCCACCATGAAATCTGCTATGCCATGCAGTGCCCACCATGTAATGTGTTGTGCCCACCATGTAATGTGCTGTGCCATGCAGTGCCCCCCATGTAATGTGCTGTGTCCAGTATGTCATATGCTGTACATTGCAGTGCCCTCCATGTAATGTGCAGTGCCCACCATGTCATGTGCTGTAAATTGCAGTGCTCACTATGTAATGTGCAGTGCCCACCATGTCATGTGCTGTACATTGCATTGCCCTTCATGTGATGTGCAGTGTCCCCTATGTCGTGCTGTGCCTTGCAGTGCCCACCATGTAATGTGAAGTGCCCACCATGTAATGTGCAGTGCCCACCATGTCATGTGATGTGCCATGCAGTGCCCACCATGTCATGCACTGTGCCCGCCATGTAATGTGCAGTGCCCATGTCATGTGATGTGCCATCCAGTGCCCACCATGTCATGTGCAATGCCCACCATGTCATGGGCTGTGCCTTGCAATGCCCGCTATGTAATGTGCAGTGCCCACCATGTCATGTGATGTGCCATGCAGTGCCCACCATGTCATGCACTGTGCCTGCCATGTAATGTGCAGTGCCCATGTCATGTGATGTGCCATCCAGTGCCCACCATGTCATGTGCAATGCCCACCATGTCATGGGCTGTGCCATGCAGTGCCCACCATGTCATGTGCAGTTCCAACCATGTCATGTGCTGTGCTGTGCCCACCCTGCCATGTGTTGTGCCCAGCATGTAGTGTGTTGTGCCCACTGTGTAATGTACTGTGCTGTTCAGCAGTGCCCACTATGTCATGTGCAGTTCCTAACATGTAATGTGCAGTTGCATTGCCCACCATGAAATCTGCTATGCCATGCAGTGCCCACCATGTAATGTGTTGTGCCCACCATGTAATGTGCCGTGCCCACCATGTAATGCGCTGTGCCCACCACGTCATGTGCTGTGCCATGCAGTGCCCACCATGTAATGCGCTGTACCCACCATGTAATGTACTGTGCCATGCAGTGCCCACCATGTCATGTGCAGTGCCCACCATGTAAATTGCTGTGCAGTGCCCACCATGTCATGTGCTGTGTTGTGCCTACCATGTCATGTGCTGTGTTATGCCCACCATGTCATGTGCTGCAACATGCAGTGCCTACCATCTAATGTGCTGTACTCACCATGTAATGTGCTGTACATTGTCCACCATGGCATGTGCCGTGCAGTACCCACAATGGAATGGGCTGTGTGGGGCTCACCATGTCATGTGCTGTGTCCACCATTTAATGGGCTGTGCTCACAATGTAATGTGCTGTGTCGTGCAGTGCCCACCAATGTGCCCAATGGAATGTGGTGTGCATGGCTCATCATGTCATGTGTGGTATCCACCATTTAATGTGCTGTGCTCCCAATGTAATGTGCTGTGCTGTGTCGTGCAGTGCCCACCATGTCATGTGGTGTCATGCAGTACCCACCTTGTCATGTGCTGTGCAGTGCCCACCATGCCATGTGCTGTGCAGTGCCCACCATGCCATGTGCAGTGCCCACCATATAATATGCTGTGCCCACCATATAATGTGCTGTTCAGTGCCCACTTGTAATGTGCAGTGCCCACCATGTAATGTGCTCAGCTGTGCCCGGGATGTCATGTGCTGTGCCCATCATATAAGGTCCTGTGCCCACCGTGTGCATGTGCTGTGTTGTGCCCACCATGCAATGTGCTGTGTTGTGCAGTACCAACCATGTCATGTGCTGTGCCCACTATATAATGAACTGTGCCTACCTTGTAATGTGCTGTATTGGGCAGTGCCAACCGTGTAATGTGCAGTGCCCACCATATAATATGCTGTGCCCACCATATAATGTGTTGTTCAGTGCCCACTTGTAATGTGCAGTGCCCACCATGTAATGTGCTCAGCTGTGCCCACCATTTAATGTGCTGTGCCCACCATATAAGGTCCTGTGCCCACCGTGTGCATGTGCTGTGTTGTGCCCACCATGCAATGTGCTGTGTTGTGCAGTACCAACCATGTCATGTGTGGTGCCCACCATATAATGAACTGTGCCTACCTTGTAATGTGCTGTATTAGGCCGTGCCAACTGTGTAATGTACTGTGCTATTCCTCCCACCCCGTGTTATGTACTATGCTGTGCCTCCCACAGACTCACCCCCTCACTCCCACCCTCCTCTCTCTTTCACCCCCCTCACCCCCTCTCTCTCTCATGCCCTCTCTTTCACCCTGTTCTCTCTCTCACCCCCTTCACCCCTTACCACCCTCTCTCTCTTTCACCCTCTCTCTATTCCCCTTTTTCTCACCCCCTCTCTCTCACTCATTCACCCACTTTCTCTCTCTTTCCCCCTCCCTCTCATCCCCTCTCTTTCAACCCCCCATCTCGCTATCACCCCCCCCCTCTCTCTCTTAACCACTCTCTCACACCCCTCTCTCTCTTTAATTTAAATTTAACAAAAATTGTTTGTGTTTTCATTTTATTTATTTCCATAAAAAGGCCCACCAAAATCATTAGCACCAGGCCCATGTTGCTCTTAATCTGGCCCTGTTAAAGACAGAGGAACGATAAAAAGATTCCTTCCAGGAAGCAGACAAACCGAGTCATTTCAACTACCTAGGAAGAGAGTATCCGAAGGTACATGAGAGGTCAGCTCGTGTGTATAATAAGGGGGGTTGTTATTCAACAAGATCTTATAGGAGGGGACTCACCCTCTTAACCCCGGACTAGTGGCACTCCTCCCCTATAGGAGCTCACTGTGGATGTGCCATTCAGTCTCAGCGCTAGTCCCGTTAACTTCATTCCTATATCATTCCTCCGTACCTATCCCCTCGCCCTAGCGCCCCTCCTACCACTTACCCTTCAAGGGAGCGTCAAGCGCTATGAAGATGGCTTATCTCGAGTTCTGACAAAAACATACAGTCGTGGTAAGTCTACCTTCGGATACTCCATTCTAGTAATGGATATGTTTTAAAGCAAAAAGTAAAAATTTTTATTTTTTCAAAATGGTCGGTCTTTTTTTGTTTATAGCGCTAAAAATAAAAATCCTAGTGGTGATCAAATACCACCCAATGGAAGCTCTATTTGTGGGGGAAAAAATGACATACAGTAGATTTCATTTATGTACAGTGTTGCATGGCTGCACAATTGCCAGTTAAAGTAACTCAGTGCCGTATAGCAAAAAATGGCCTGGTCAAAAAGGGGAATAGATCTTCCGGAGGTCAAGTGGTTGAAAAACAAACAAACCTTTAGAATCACTTGTGTGCAGCCACAGATGTCAGATGACTGGGCAATGCATTGATGCATATTATGGTGTATTACATAGACCGGTTGTATTTGCCTGCATACCATCCTAGATAATGTCCATGAGTGGTGTTGAACCTCCATGATTCAAAGCTAGCTAGATGATGCTGGATGTCCTTCAGCTAACAAATGAGGCAGGCTCTATCTGATTTGCTGCAGCTTCCATTCCAATGAACACAGATGTGAACAAGGGCTATTGACAAACAATGGGTTTTTGCTTGTTTAGCGTTTTTGAGGTTCAAGCTACAAGCTACAAAAAAGCTAAAGTGTAAATGGGGCTTAAGAAGCAATCAAAATGAGCAATTCCAGTACAGGAGAGGAACCTGTACAACTGTGCAAGACTGAAAGGAAGGCTGGAGGACAGCTCTAAATTCGGTATGAATCTAATACTGTCCAAATTTCAGAATTAATTCTCATAATCATGCAAAACAGATTCATATTTTGTATGTATTATATGCACGGATGTAGCATGAAAAAAAAACTGGGCACTTAAATAGCAGATTTCATGGTGGCACTCAAAAAAAATCACAGGAAATGATGCCTTGGGTAAAGTGACCAGGGTTCTTTATGGTTTTGTTGTTGTCTTCCTGTTGTGGTAGAATACCCCTCCTATAGAAGATGTTTCTGAGAACACAATACTGTATGTGAAAGAGAGGGATCTGAGTCTCTATTCCAGATACAGGAATTAGCACATTATTCCTCTGAACATCAGTTTCAATCTTATGTGTACTTGTGTGGTTTGTGTGTGAGACTTCTCATGTATCATTGTCCCATCCTCATACACCAGCCATGGGAACATACTGTATGTCTTTGTCTCTGCGGGCTATGGTCACATACGCCATCTGATTACTAACATGTTCCAGTTATGACTCTATCAGATATGGGTTATGTATCTATCTCTGATATCAGGCTCCTTAAATGTTTATTTCAAATTGAATTGTTGTCCTAATCATACTAAATTAGATGTCTGCCTGAAACTGCTTATTTTTTCGTTTTGGACTGAGTATGGAAGAGATTAACTGTAAAAATCCTTAATCCGCCAGCATGCGGAGGAGTAGACTCTTGTTCCAAGTGAGGAAGCTTGGCCTCCTTGCAGAGCAGTGGCGGCCCATCCATTGGGGTGCACGGACGCCGCCCCCACTGATCCATGCACTCGGCCCCTAATCTACATGAAGGGAGCCAGACGCATGAAGATTTCTATGTGAGAGCCTGAGGCTCTAATTGGCTTCAAAAAGTGTGGGCTTGGGAGCAGTGCACTGCGCTGCGAGCCCACCTACTTGTACTGTATGTCATTAGCAAATTAATATTCACTAATGTCTTCCTTCTTTTCCTCTTGGCCAATCAGGAAGCGGGTCCTGAGACCCGATTGGCCAGGGAGTCTCAGGACCCACTTCCTATTCGGCCAAGAGGAGAAGTCTGTCTGATCAGCCGTAAGGAGAAGCCCCGGCTCTTCCCTCAGGTGGAGCGAGGAGCAGCAGCCCTACCCCTCCTCCTCATCTCCTAAGGTAAGGCCACCTTCCCGTCCATTACCTGCGGGGTGGGGGGGTGTGGTGTCGGCCGTGCGAGTGAGAGGGGTGGTGGTGCGAGTTTGTTTGCCGCCCCCCCAACATATTGAGCACCATCCGCCACTGTTGCAGGGGTCTGAAATATACTCTGCTGAGCTAAAGCTAGAGCTTTCCCAATTGGAACGAAACATGAGTTTTCCTGATCGTAGAGTTAAACGTCTGACATAACAGGGGAAGTGCTGGACCTCTACAGAAAGACCACTGCTTTCACACACAGAGCAAAGGCCCTTCTCTGTAGCATGCTGGTAAGGGGGCAGGCTTATCTACTCAGGCTGTGTCTTCTTTCTAAAATAGTAAGAGTTTGTACATCTTTGATTTTGATGAACATAATGTTTTTGGTCCCACACCCATAAACACTCTACGGAGCACACCAATTTTTATATTTCTGCTATGGACCTCTTTATTCAGCAATATCTTTGTCATTACTTGAAGTGGACCTTCACTCAAAATTGATTGTACAGCAATTCCTCATTCCCTCCCCAACCACTCTCAAGTCCCAGGAGGCTGCAGGACCAATTCTATAGCTCATCTGCAGTCGGGAGCTGGCTGTAAATCCTTAGGAAGTCACAGCTGGCTCCCATATTCAAGATGGCAGCGCCGGGGACCTGAAGTGGTAAGAAGAACTGGCTGCAGGAAGACAGTATTTTATGCAATCCACAGAAGAAAAAAAAAACTTTAAAAACACACTATTTTCCTATTTGATCAGTGTTAGTTAAAATTATGAATCTTACTGTAGATAAAACATATACTGTACATGTATAATTTAATAATTTTTGCTGTTTAAAATTGTTATGGTCATAGTTTTGTTACTTAGTATCTCTCTATCTAATGTCTGAATATAAGCACTGTGTGAGAAGGTGGCTGTAATAGTGGCTTTATTTACATAGCAAATACCTGCTGTCATTTTGACATCTGAGAATTGCCAACAAAAGTTCACCGGGTGCCCCCTCCCCGTTATTTAAGAACCGTCAGAAGAGGATAAGCGTTACACAGCGGGAGCCTCCCTCCATTCCATCATGGATGCGGAGCAGCCCGAAAAGAAGATGAAGACAAGAAGATGAAGAGAAGAAGATGAAGAGTAGAAGATGAAGAGAAAAAGATGAAGAGAGAAGCGTCACACAGCGGGAGCCTCCCTCCATGCCATCATGGATGCGGAGCGGCCCGAGGAGAAGAAGGGAAGAAGACGCCGATGCCGCGGAGGAAGATGCCGGATGAGAACACCGGAGGAAGAACCAGAAGAACCATAAGAAGAAGAAGATGGAGGAAGAAACCAAAGGAAGATATAAGAAAGAAGAAAGAAGATAGAAGAAAGAAGAAGCATTTAAATAAAGGAATTGTCAAAAACTGTCTCTTGTCATTTTTAACATTTTTGACAGTTTTTTTGTGAAATGGTAGGGGTACTTTTGTACTCCCTTACCATTTCACACAGGGGGAGGGCCGGGATCTGGGGGTCCCCTTGTTAAAGGGGGCTTCCAGATTCTGATAAGCCCCCCGCCCGCAGACCCCCACAACCACTGGCCATGGGTTGTGGGGATGAGGCCCTTGTCCCCATCAACATGGGGACAAGGTGTTTTGGGGGGCTACCCCAAAGCACCCTCCCAATGTTGAGGGCATGTGGCCTGGTACGGTTCAGGACGGGGGGCACTCTCTCATCCCCCCCTCTTTTCCTGTGGCTTGCCAGGTTGCATGCTCAGATAAGAGTCTGGTATGAATTTTTGGGGGGACCCCACGCCGTTTTTTTAAAAAAAATTGGCGCGGGGTTCCCCTTAAAATCCATACCAGACCTGAAGGGTCTGGTATAGATTTTGAGGGGGGCCCCACACAATTTTTTTTTAAATTTTGGCCGGGGTTCCCCTTAATATTCATACCAGACCGGGAGGGCCTGGTATGGAATTTAGGGGGACCCCCATGTCATTTTTTCTTTTAAATTTTGGTTTGGGGTTCCCCTGTGGGGAATTCCCATGCCGTTTTTATCAATTAACTTTTATGTGTATTGTCGGACCGGCAATTCATTAACAGCCACGAGTAGTTTTAAATTACTTTTTTTCCTTTGAAATGTAATTTTGCTGTCAGACTGTTCTAAACACGGGAAACATGCGCCCCTTTACAGGCATACTATAGACACCCCCCAGGTATGAAATTTAAAGGGATATTACACTTTTATTGTTTCACTTTAAGCATTATTAAAATCACTGCTCTCGAAAAAACGGTCGTTTTTAAAACTTTTTTTTGCATTGATCCATATCCCCTGGGGCAGGACCTGGGTCCCCAAACACTTTTTATGACAATACCATGAATATAAGCCTTTAAAATTAGCACTTTTGATTCCTCCCATAGACTTTTAAAGGGTGTTCCGCGGCATTCAAATTTGCCGCGAACATCCCAAATTGTTAGCTGTTCGGCGAACTGGCGAACAGCCGATGTTCGAGTCGAACATGAGTTCGACTTGAACTCGAAGCTCATCCCTAGTCGGCAGGTATTGAAACATCGGAGTGGAACATGGACACAGGAACATCAGATTGGGGCACAGGAGCTTCAGGCGGAAACACTGGCTGTATAGCAGGCAGAGGTTTGGCAGAATCAGGTTGAGCTGGCATGCAAGCAGACTGGGGCAGGTTGGTTGGTGTGGAAGCAAGTTGGGTTACTGGCAGGATCGTGTGAGTGGGGAAGAACTTCCGTTTCTTCTTTGGCTTAACTGCTGGAGATCGGAGGTGAGGCGTACTGAAACGAAGGGCTGGGATATGGCAAGGAAGGGGGAACAGCGGCCAGAGGAAGTTTTTGTGGGGAAGTTGCAGGTAGTAGAGAAGAGGCAGGTGGGTTAAAGGCAGGATAGGTGCAGGAAGTGGAAACAGGGTATTGATACTTGGTGGGGAGCAGGGTATATTGGACTGTAGCTGAGGTTGCCAGGGGTGATGGGAGAAAGGACATCTGAGCAGGCAGGTGTTTAGTAGCAGGTCTGAGTTGTGGAGAGCTGACAGAAGCTGGGCATAACAGGTCTGACCATGCCTGAAGTACAGGTAGCACAAAAGTGGGCTCACATTCCCTATGTCTGACCAGGGACTGCACTTCATCTATACAATCTTTCAACAACTGTTTGGGACAAACCGAATAGTGCTCCAAAAAGGATGCAGAGTCATCCTCCAACAGCCACACTAAGGACGCAACCTGGTTAATGCTGAAAGGGGGAGAAAAGTCATCGTGGCCCTTTGGGATACTGGGCAGAGCCAGCTCTGTACACATTCCAATCGAAGGCTGAACATCCTCAAACAATATACTGTCCTGATCAACCACAGAGTGAGCTAAACGGATAATCTCAAGCAGCTGATCACTCTACCACCCTTTCAATGTCTGGCGGAGATATTCAGAACTCTCTGTTGCCAGCAGAGCATAATAAACAATTATATCTGAATTCATCCCAGCAACGTGAAACAGAACCGAGATGGTTCCCCTGTGCAGCCACTTCTGGTCAGAGATGGCCTTGGTATACTGTCATGAACAGGTGTGACCAGACTGTGTGGACTGCAAAGAGGAAACCAAAACGCAGGTAAAGTGAAAAAGAATAATGTTTATTTAAGATAAGTGATATAAATAAGTAAACACCCCAAATACAAATAGTGCTCAACCAACCAACAGAAATCCACAGACAACATATAATATATACAGCCAAAAGGAAGTACCAAAATCAAACACATTAGCCAGGCCAGGGTCATACACAGGGGGGATCAGCAAATGAACAAGGGCAGGACAGCAGAGGGAGATAATGGATGGGATCAGGCTACAAGGGAACAGGAACGCAGGAGGGACAGGATCAGGATGAGATCGGGTACAGGCTCGGGTGCAGGCTCAGGTTCAGGTTCAGGTTCAGATACAGGATTCAGGATTCAGGATTCAGGTCGGAAGTACAGGTCAGGGCGCAAGGAAGAAAAATACCAAGGCAAGCATGTGAGGGCTTGCTGGGCATTTATGGGACTGCCAGTGATTGTCCTCATGTAACACCTGAGCACAGGGAGTGTTGTCTGCTCCATACTGCCAGGATCCATCCGCTGGTGGACATCAGTACTGCACCCAATGATGACATAACACTGCCAAACTGCCAGGAGACACCTGTACTGCACGCCAAATGATAGATCTTACCAGCGGACGGACCCTTTCCTGACACTAATGCCCCAAACACGCGCTCGGACTTTCCGACAGATTATGTGCGATCGGAGCTTGTTGTCGGAAATTCCGACCGTGTGTGGGCTCCATCGGACTTTTGCCATCGGAATTTCCAACACACAAAGTTTGAGAGCAGGTTATAACATTTTCCGACAACAAAATCCGATCTTTTAAATTCCGATCATGTGTAGACAAATCCGATGAACAAAGTGCAACGCATGCTCAGAATAAATTAAGAGAAGAAAGCTATTGGCTATTGCTCCGTTTATAGTCCCGACGTACGTGTTTTACGTCACAGCGTTCGGAACGATCGGATTTTCTGACAACTTTGTGCGACCCTGTGTATGCAAGACAAGTTTGAGCCAACATCCGTCGGAAAAAATCTGTTGGATTTTGTTGTCGGAATGTCCAAACAATGTCCGACCGTGTGTACAGGGCATTAGTGTCGCCAGTGCTTTTATTTTCAGAATCTCCATATAAGAAACTTTGCAAATGTTTCACAAAAAATCATTTTCTTGAGAAAACTGTATACAGTAAGGCATTATGTCAAACATACTGAAAAATTGATTTAGGGTTGGCATGCTTTTTGAGGTTACAATATAGTAAGCATGTTGTTGTGTAGGCAAAGCAAAGACACTGCAACGAATCAATATTATGGTCAATAATATCCATTCATTAGTATTCTTGGCAATGATAAATTATCAGTCCACCATGAGGAGGAGGCTACAGAAGGCATTGTAGCTAGCATTTAGATTGAAGGGAGCCTAATAATGAGGAGTTGGCTATCAGAGCCTATTGACAGATACATTTCACTTTGTGACTTCCTCACTTCCTGTCCTGGTGACACCTGGGGCACTGCAGTGAACTGAACTTCCTGTTTTCTCCCTTAGGTGTTGATTCTCTTTATGTTGCATTAGAGAAACCATTGGGAGGGTGGGTTATCCTCTTACCAGTCTCCAGTGGATTTTCCAAAACAATATATGGAAATATAAAAGAAAGACTGTAACATAATTATGTATAGTATATAGTAAATCATCTAGAGCAGGGGCCTCTACACGTTCTAAACAAAAGACCAGTATACTGTCCTTCAGGCTTTAAGAGGGGGGCCGAGGTGTTATGAGGATAATGGGAGTAGAACATTTTCTAATGTCACTGAAACAATGCCCAGTCCTTGGTGTCAGTGGTAGGAACAGTGCCCCATTGTTGGTGTCATTAGGAGGAATTGTGCCCCTTTATTGGTGTCAGTAGGAGGACATATGTCTAAGTGTTGGTGTCAGTAGGAGGAATATTGCCCTATCGGTGTCAGTGTCAGGAATAGTGCCCCATCCCTCGTGTTATTGGGAAGAATTTTGCCCCAATGTTGGTGTCATTGAGAGATATTGCACCCAACTGTTGCTGTCAGTTGGAGGAATGTTGCTCAATCATTGGTGTCAGTGGGAGGAATAGTGCCCCATCCTTGGTGTCATTGGGAGGAATTGTGCTTTAAGAGGGGGGGTGCTATGAGGATAATGGGAGTAGAACATTTTCTAATGTCACTGAGAGTAAACAATGCCCAGTCCTTGGTGTCAGTGGTAGGAACGGTGCTCCCATTGTTGGTGTCATTAGGAGGAATTGTGCCCCTTCATTGGTGTCAGTAGGAGGACATATGCCTAAGTGTTGGTGTCAGTAGGAGGAATATTGCCCTATCGTTGGTGTCAGTTTGAGGAATAGTGCCCCCTCCCTGGTGTCATTGGGAGGAATTGTGCCCCATTGTTGGTGTCGTTGAGAGATATTGTGCCCAACTGTTGGTGTCAGTTGGAGGAATATTGCTCGATCGTTGGTGTCAGTGGGAAGAATAGTGCCCATCCTTGGTGTCATTGGGAGGAGTTATGTTTCATTGCTGGTGTTATTGGTGTTATTGAGAGATATTGTGCACCATTGTTGGTGTCATTGGGTGGAATTGTGCCCTTCACTGGTGTCATTGGGAGGGCATATGCCCATTTGTTGGTATCAATAGGAGGGAACATGCTCAATTGTTGGCGTCAGTGGATGAAACAGTATCCCAAGGATAAAAGCAAGCAGAGGGCCAAATGTTGCCGCAGTTTAGAGACCATTGATATAGAGCATTTCAATACAGATTCTTACACTGATCTTGTTTTTTTCCTCCTTTCCCTAGGGTATATTGCATGCAACTGTCTGAATATGTTGCTCCTCATCTTGATTCTTCTAAGCTTTGCCACTTCTGCCTCCTGCCAAAATAACCCCCAGCGCTCCTTCACTTGCCGGGTTGCCAGGAAACCAGAATGCAATAAGGTCCATTTTGTCCCCGGTTACCATGTTCTTGGTCAAGGCTTTGACATTGTTACCATGAAGCAAACAAGGGCTCAACTACTAGATCTCCAGAAATTGTCTACAAGGGATGACTCTTGCATTGTCTGTTACAACCCCTATGTCACCAAGCCTTGGCAAAAGCTTCCCTTTGTGATGGTGGACTGGAGGCCCCAGTCATACTGTTCCAGAACGATCAGCAGTGAGATCTCCCAAGCTTTTACATCGCTGGCTGAGGTCGCTGCATCTGAGGTGAAGAATGACTGGGAAGCTGGTCTGGAGCTCCACTTCCACGGGGTAGATTCCAAGCTAATAATGGCTGGATCTCAGTCCCAAGTGGCACAGTTTGGTAGGAGTAAAACCAGCACAGACCGTTATACCTTCATCAAACACCATCTGAGTTGTGTTTATTATAGGTATGTCATCTAATATAACATATTGCATCCTCATAAAACCTGTAAAGTTCAAAAGTTTCAAGAGTTCTTAAGAGCGGAAGCTTAGATGGCCTAACAAAATAAAGACAATTTTGTTCCCTGTGCTTGAAATTATCTAATACTTATATTTACTGTCACTCCACCATAGTGACACTGTACTACTCGGGGGAGTAGTTCATCTGTCACTAGCTCCCCTGTAGCTTGACAATGCTCCAGTTCAAGGGTGGCTCTGTTGCTTCTCCATAGTGGAACCAGCCTAAGACATAAACTGTGTTACTTGCTGGATCACCAGATGAAATTATAGGAAAAAGAGAAAAAAACACATTTTTGCATTTTTTAGGTGCAATAGCACATTAATAAGCTGAACACAGTGGTCTCCTCTGTCAGTCAGGTACCTCTGTATTGTGCATGATAGTAAAGCTTAGTTGGTTTACAGCAGTGGTTCTCAACCTCAGTCCAAAAGCAGAGCTAGACTGGGACAAAAATTTGGCCCTGGTCTTCATCCAGATCAGCATACTTTAAATTTGCAAACACGCACAAAAACAATATATAAACTATACGCAATTGCGCAAAACAAATAAGTAAAAACAGTCCACTGTTGGGCATAGGGCAAAGCATAGCCACACCAGTGCCCATTAATACAGCCTCACCAGTGCCCATTAATGCAGCCTGATCAGTGCCCATCAGCGCAGCCACACCAGTGCCCATTAATGCAGCCTGATCAGTGTCCGTCAGTGCAGCCACACCAGTGCCCATTAGTGCAGCCACACCAGTGCCCATTAGTGCAGCAACACCAGTGCCCATTAATGCAGCCTGATCAGTGTCGATCAGCACAACCACACCAGTGCCTATCAATGCAGCCTGATCAGTGGCCATCAGCGCAGCCACACCAGTGCCCATTAATGCAGCCTCACCAGTTCCCATTAATGCAGCCTGATCAGTGCCCATCAGGGCAGCCACACCAGTGCCCATTAATGCAGCCTGATCAGTGCCCATCAGCACAGCCACACCAGTGCCCATTAATGCAGCCTCACCAGTGCCCATTAATGCAGCCTCATCAGTGCAGCCACTTCAGTACCCATCAGCGCAGCCACACCAGTGCACATTAATACAGCCACACCAGTGCCCATAAAAGCAGCCTCATAAGTGCCCATCAATGTTAGTCCCCCCAGGTTCCTGATCTGCACAGCTTCTTCTACCTAGGTCCCAGGTACAGTGCTTGTCCTGCAGGTGGTTTCTCTGGAGCTGGGAGCCCGGGACCAGCTGTGCACTGCTGGAACATTTGGTCCTTTCTCTTCCTCCTGTGCACCACAGAGCTGGGTAACTAGGGCTGGAGGAAACTCAGGGGGTGAGTTGAGCAGGCAGAGACTCCCAAATTCTGTCCACCAATCAGCTAATCTCCCATCTCCCGCTGTGTAGATGTTTAGCAAAAAAACTTCTCCAGGTCTCCCCTGTGTTCAGTGGGGGCCGGGGGACAGAAAGTGGACTATTTCATTCATTTTTTCTAAACAGCTGTAAAAGCGTGAGATTAGCTTATTGGTGGACAGGGTTTGGGAGCCCTCACCCACTCTACTAGGGATGAGCCGAACACCCCCCGGTTCGGTTCGCACCAGAACCCGCGAACGGACCGAAAGTTCGCACGAACGTTAGAACCCCATTGACGTCTATGGGACTCGAACGTTCGAAATCAAAAGTGCTCATTTTAAAGGCTAATTTGCATGGTATTGTCCTAAAAAGGGTTTGGGGACCCGGGTCCTACCCCAGGGGACATGTATCAATGCAAAAAAAACTTTTAAAAACGGCCGTTTTTTCGGGAGCAGTGATTTTAATGATGCTTAAAGTAAAAAAAAAAAAGTGAAATATTCCTTTAAATATCGTACCTGGGGGGTGTCTATAGTATGCCTGTAAAGTGACGCGTGTTTCCCATGTTTAGAACAGTCCCTGCACCAAATGTCATTTTTAAAGGAAAAAATCTCATTTAAAACTGCTTGCGGGTTTAATGTCATGTCGGGTCATGGCAATATGGATGAAAATCAGTGAGACAAACGGCATGGGTACCCCCCAGTCCATTACCAGTCCCTTTGGGTCTTGTATGGATATTAAGGGGAACCCCGCACCCAAATTAAAATAAGGAAAGGTGTGGGGCCACCAGGCCCTATATACTCTGAACAGCAGTATACAGGCGGTGCAAACAAGACAGGGACTGTAGGTTTGTTGTTAAGTAGAATCTGTTTGTAATTTTGAACATTTTTAACGTGTTTAGCTCCAGCCAAAAAATCTTTTCTAAGCTTTTTGGAAAACATAGGGAAGGGTTATCACCCCTGTGACATTTGTTTTGCTGTCTTTCCTCCTCTTCAGAAGATTTCACCTCACTTTTTTGTCCCAATGAAAAATGTTTTTTGAAAATTTGGGTTTTTTTGTGGAACAAGGATTGGAAAGCATCAGTGGAAAGGAGAACTTGTTTTCCCATATTAACTCTTACAGGAGAGAATTTCCCTTCCTAGGGGTAGATTTCATCTCACTTCCTGTTGTCTCCTTCCGTTTGCAAGTAGGAGTCGTTTGTAAGTTAGATGTTTGAAAGTAGGGTCCTGCCCTATATACTCAGCAGAAATTTGGGCCTTAGGTGTTGCTGTGGCCACAACACTGTAAGCCCTCACAGGGCCCTGCTGTGAAATATTAGATCAAGAATTGTAATTACATGCCCCTGTTGAACAGGAGCTGAAAAATTAGGCCTTAGGCACTGGTGCTGGTGCCACAACACTGCAACCCCTCACAGACACTCTAGTTGGAACGCAGGAACGAGCCCTGCTGCAAATTATTGCTTCAAAAATTGTAATTACACGCCCCTGTTAGACAGGGGCAGAAAAATTGGGCCTTAGGCACTGGTGCTGGTGCCACAACACTGCAACCCCTCACAGACACTCTAGTTGGAACGCAGGAACGAGCCCTGCTGCAAATTATTGCTTCAAAAATTGTAATTACACGCCCCTGTTAGACAGGGGCAGAAAAATTGGGCCTTAGGCACTGGTGCCACAACACTGCAACCCCTCACAGACACTCTAGTTGGAACGCAGGAACGAGCCCTGCTGCAAAGTATTGCATCAAAAATTGTAATTACACGCCCCTGTTAGACAGGGGCAGAAAAATTGGGCCTTAGGCACTGGTGCTGGTGCCACAACACTGCAACAAGCTATCAGCGTGATGATTGAGGAGGAAGAGGATAATTACTCAGGGATAGTCACTCAGCATCAGCATAGGCAGTCTTTGAAGGGATCTGAGATTTCAAAAAAAATTATTCGGTTACATCAGCATCAGGTGCTTGGTAGCTGGTGGTGATCCAAGACTCATTCATTTTTATGAAGGTCAGCCGATCGACCGAGTCGGTGGACAGACGCACCCTGTGATCGGTTACCACGCCTCCAGCAGCACTGAATGTGCGTTCCGAAAGAACGCTGGATGCAGGACAGGCCAGTAGCTCAATTGCATACTGTGCAAGCTCTGGCCAGTGATCCATCCTCAAGACCCAGTAACCCAGAGGATTTTCGGTGGGAAAGGTGTCCAAGTCTGATCTTGCCCCTAGGTATTCCTGCACCATGTAAAACAGACGCTGGCGATGGTTGCTGGAACCGATCATACCTTGGGGCTGCGGACCAAAAAATTGTCTGAACGCATCGGTCAGACGGCCACCTTCTCCACCGCTCCTTCTTTGACTGACCGAAGCCTCAGCAACACGTTGTCCAGAAACAGGAGTTTGTAACCTCCCAGTCTCTGGGAACGCGTTGCACAGACCTTTCTGCAAGGCCTCCCGAAGATGTTTCATCCTCTGCTCCCTCTGCGATGGCAAGATAAGGTCCGCAACCTTACCCTTGTAACGTGGATCAAGGAGGGTTGCCAGCCAGTATTGGTCCTTCTCCTTGATACCACGAATACGAGGATCCTTACGCAGGCTTTGCAGGATCAGGGAGGCCATGCAGCGTAGGTTTGCTGAGGCATTCGGTCCGGAGTCCTCTGGGTCACTAAGAACGACATGGTCCGCAGCCACCTCCTCCCAGCCACGTACAAGTCCATGTGTTTCTTGGGACTGATCCCTTAAAGACTGCTGCTGATGCTGAGTGCCAGGCTCCACCTCCATACTGACACAATCTTCCTCCTCCTCCTCTTCCTCCTCGTCCTCTTCCTGTGTGATCGGCGGGCACGCAGGAACACTGTCTGGATAAAGGGGGCCTTGAGAGCTAAGGAAGTCCTCCTCTTCCTGCCTCTGTTCTGCCTCAAGTGCCCTGTCCATTATTCCACGCAGCGTGTGCTCCAACAGGTGGACAAGGGGGACAGTGTCACTGATGCATGCACTGTCACTGCTCACCATCCTCGTGGCCTCCTCGAATGGTGACAGGACAGTGCATGCATCCCTGATCATGGCCCACTGGCGTGGGGAAAAAAAACCAAGCTCCCCTGACCCTGTCCTGGTGCCATAGTCGCACAGGTACTCATTTATGGCCCTCTGCTGCGTGTGCAGCCGCTGCAGCATGGCCAACGTTGAGTTCCACCTGGTGGGCATGTCACAGATTAGGCGGTTCTTGGGCAGGTTAAACTCCTTTTGGAGGTCCGTCAGCCGAGCACTGGCATTATATGACCGGCGGAAATGCACACAGACTTTCCTGGCCTGCCTCAGGACATCCTGTAAGCCCGGGTACCTGCCCAAGAACCGCTGCACCACCAAGTTAAGGACGTGAGCCAAACAGGGCACATGGGTCATTTGTCCCTGTCGGAGGGCAGAGAGGAGGTTGGTGCCATTGTCGCAAACCACCATTCCTGCCTTAAGTTGGCGTGGCGTCAACCACCTCTGAACCTGCCCCTGCAGAGCTGACAGAACCTCTGCCCCAGTGTGGCTCCTGTCCCCCAAGCACACCAGCTCAAGCACCGCATGGCATCTTTTGGCCTGCGTACTTGCGTAGCCCCTTGAACGCCTACGGAGCACCGCTGGTTCCGAGGAAGAGGCCATGGAGGAAGAAGAAGAGGAGGGGGTGGAGGAGAGAGGTGTGTCACAATCAGCATTTTGGAGGCGTGGTGGCGGAACAACCTCCAACACTACTGCACCTTGTCCTGCATCCTTCCCAGCTGCCAGCAGAGTCACCCAATGCGCCGTGAAACTTAGGTAACGTCCCTGTCCATGCCTGCTGGACCATGAGTCAGCGGTAATATGCACCTTACCGCTGACCGCCCTGTCCAGCGAGGCATGGACATTGCCTTCCACATGCCGGTAGAGAGCCGGAATCGCCTTCCGTGAGAAAAAGTGGCGTTTGGGTACCTGCCACTGAGGAACCGCACATTCCACAAACTCACGGAAGGGGGCAGAGTCTACCAACTGAAAAGGCAGCAGTTGAAGTGCTAGCAATTTTGCCAAGCTAGCATTCAACCGCTGGGCATGTGGATGGCTGGGAGCAAACTTCTTTCGGCGGTGCAGCAGCTGGGGCAGGGAAATTTGCCTGGTACAATCTGACGTCGGTGTACCAAAAGCAGATTGCCCACAAGTACTTGGCTGTGACACACCTAATTCTACACCTTCATTCCTCTCACTGCAGGTCTCAGAGAGGACTGAAGGTCTAGTGGGGTTGGAAATCTCAGCTGATGAGGAGCAAGGAGAGATCCTCTTTGTTCTTTGGTGTGGGTCTTTTAGATACGCTTGCCAACGAACTGCATGGCAGGTCAACATATGTCTGGTCAAGCATGTGGTACCCAAGCGGGAGATATTTTGGCCACGCGAGATACGCTTGAGACATATGTTGCAAATAGCAGCGGTGCGATCTGATGCACTCGTCTCAAAAAAGGCCCACACCAAAGAACTTTTTGAATAACGCGCAGAGACTGCAGCGCCCTGCACATGTGGAGCTTTGGGGTGTGATGCAGTCAATGTGCTGCCCTTAGGCTGGCCCCTGGAGGGCATCCTGCCTCGTTGGTGATGTGCTGCCGCCTCCTCCTCCTCCTCCTCCTCCTCCTCCTCCTCCTCCTCCTCCTCTCTCCTATCAGGCACCCACGTTGAGTCAGTGACCTCATCATCCCCTCCCTCCTCATCACTGGAGCAAACCTGGCAGTATGCTGCAGCAGGGGGAGCATGACTGCCAGATTGCTGTCCTTCTTGGGCACCCCCTCTGTCCGCGCTCATGTTACTGCCTTCATCGAGCTCAGTATCGTCATCAGAGCCTTCCAAACGCTGGGCATCCTCCTGGAGCATGTACCCAACACTGTGGTCAAACAGTTCGAGGGAATCCTCATGAGGACATGGTGGAGCTAGGGAAGGAGTCACTGATGACATTGAGCTGAGGGAAGAGGCCGCTGCTTTGCCAGACAAAGCACCCTGGGCATGGGTGAGAGAGGATGAGGAGGATGAGGACGGCTTGGTCATCCGCTCGACCAAGTCTTCCGCATGTTGCGGCTCAACATGGCCAGCTGCCGAAAAAAAGGCCAAGCGTGTCCCATGGCCACGTGCTGATGAGGATGCACCGTCTCCACGACCAGCACTAGACACAGAGCCTGCTTGCCCTCTCTTATTGGCTTGTGACTGTCTGCCTCTCCTTCTTGGCCTTCCAGACATACTAATGGCCTGTAGCTGCACTAAGCTGGGATAGAACACCTGTAATTTTCTTCAAGTAGCTTTATATACTGTAACCAGACAAGCCTGCCTGTCAGTAGGAAGATAAGAGGAACGGATCTAGCTGAACACTGTGAGCAGGACGCACTGTACTAAATGTAAATAGTCTAGCTGCCTGACCGTGGTACTAATAGGATCAAATAGAACACCTGTAATTTTCTTCAGGTAGCTTTATATACTGTAACCAGACAAGCCTGCCTGTCATTAGGAAGATAACAGGAACGGATCTAGCTGTACACTGTGAGCAGGACGCACTGTACTAAATGTAAATAGTCTAGCTGCCTGACCGTGGTACTAATAGGATCAAATAGAACACCTGTAATTTTCTTCAGGTAGCTTTATATACTGTAACCAGACAAGCCTGCCTGTCAGTAGGAAGATAACAGGAACGGATCTAGCTGTACACTGTGAGCAGGACGCACTGTACTAAATGTAAATAGTCTAGCTGCCTGACCGTGGTACTAATAGGATCAAATAGAACACCTGTAATTTTCTTCAGGTAGCTTTATATACTGTAACCAGACAAGCCTGCCTGTCAGTAGGAAGATAACAGGAACGGATCTAGCTGTACACTGTGAGCAGGACGCACTGTACTAAATGTAAATAGTCTAGCTGCCTGACCGTGGTACTAATAGGATCAAATAGAACACCTGTAATTTTCTTCAGGTAGCTTTATATACTGTAACCAGACAAGCCTGCCTGTCAGTAGGAAGATAACAGGAACGGATCTAGCTGAACACTGTGAGCAGGACGCACTGTACTAAATGTAAATAGTCTAGCTGCCTGACCGTGGTACTAATAGGATCAAATAGAACACCTGTAATTTTCTTCAGGTAGCTTTATATACTGTAACCAGACAAGCCTGCCGGTCAGTAGGAATTTAACAGGAACGGATCTAGCTGAACACTGTGAGCAGGACGCACTGCATTAAATGTAAATAGTCTAGATAGAAGATAACAGGAACAGATCTAGCTAAACTGAATACAGTGTATATATATATATGCAACACCTGGGATGCATATATATACACAATACACTGTAAGTGCAGCTAACTGACTGACTGTTCTGCCTAATCTATCTAACTCAAATCAAATGACACTGTCTCTCTCTCTCTCTATCTCTCAGCACACCGGAACACACACTACACAGGGCCGCCGTGCAGGCGGCCTTATATAGTGTGGGGTGTGTACTAAATCCCCTGAGCCATAATTGGCCAAAGCCACCCTGGCTTTGGCCAATTACAGCTCTCTCTACTGACAGCGCTGTGATTGGCCAAGCATGCGGGTCATAGTGCATGCTTGGCCAATCATCAGCCAGCAATGCACTGCGATGCCGCAGTGAATTATGGGCCGTGACGCGCCACACGAATTTAGCGCGAACGGCCCATAACGTTCGCAATTCGGCGAACGATCGAACAGCCGATGTTCGAGTCGAACATGGGTTCGACTCGAACACGAAGCTCATCCCTACACTCTACATTTGCTGTCACTGAAACAGGCCCACTGAGCCATCGGCCCGCCGGGAAACTCCCAGTAGTCCCAATGGCCAGTACATAACTGTCCACAAGTACCCCCAACAGGCCATGTTTTGGGAATTTCTCTTAGATAAAATAGTTGTCCAAAATACCAAGCCATTGACTCTGATTTAAAGCACCTGTGCAAGATAAAGGAAAACCTGCAAACATGGCCTGTTAGGGGTACTTGAGGACTGAGGTTGAGAACCACTGGTTAACAGCACATCCCTTTCCTATTTCAGTCTTCAGCATGTTAGAGAAGGAACTACAGGAGGACACAGATAAGACAGAACAGCAGTGCATTACCTAGATGGCCATAGGCCTCCTAGTACCTTTTGGAGCAAACCATGGCCATGTTGATTAAATGATATGGTTAGCATCCAAAAGGCTTTCCCCATACAATGTACCGGAATGCTACATTATAATGGTAATATCAATGAGTTCACGTTTTTACCCATTATAAATTTGTCCCTTTGCCAGCTTCCGCCTTTCATACCTTCTTTTTTTGAGCGAGAATCTGAAACAGGCCTTGAAGTCACTGCCACCAATTTATGATGCCAGCACTCAAGCTGACTACAGAAGTCTAATTAACATCTATGGAACTCATTATATCAGCCAAGCAGATGTAGGGGGCCAAGTGCTAGTGGTCAATGCCATCAGAACGTGTCAAGTCTCCATGGATGGCATGTCTGTGGAAGAGCTGAAGGATTGTCTGAACATTGAGGCTTCAGTTGCTGTCAGTGGAAAAGCTGAAGCAAGTGCAAGAGCTAGTGCCTGCAAGGAACTAAGCCAAAAATCCAACAAGGGGGAGAGCTTCTACCAGACATTCGATGAGAGGAATTGGGAGGTAAGTTGTTACATACTGTATGTATAGCTTTTCTTTGTATGTTCATAATGCATATTATTAGGGCTGTATTTATACCTCTTGCCCCCAAGATGACATCCTGTTGCGCCTTAATCAACTGGTTAGGCTTAGTATCACACCAACAAGATAAGGCATCATAGACACACAAGGTACTCCAAACCCAAAGGGAATGAAAGAGGCATTGTGCCAACTTAGTCATCTTTAGTACATTGAGAATAAACAACTAGAGGAATAGGAATATTGTCTACTGTCTATTGTCTTTCCTATCAGTTTAGTTCTAGGTATACAGAGCCAGAGTGGGGGAACTGTAAGTGTACAATAGAATAGTCCACCAATGAAAACGCACAGCTTGTAGAGGGGAAACAATGAGGACCCAACCAGATTGCCTCTCTACAGCACTATCATGATTGAGGTCCAAACTAGATTGCCTTTGTGTAGTGCTATAATAATTGAGTAGCCAACCGGATTACCTTTGTACAGCCCTATCTATAATGAGGACCCAACAAGATTGCCTTTGTACAGCTCTATTAAAAATGAGTAGAGATGTGCATGACAGAAAATTTTGTTTTGTTTCCAATTTGTTCTTTAAGTTAATTTTTTTTTTTTTTTACACTGTTGCTAATGGGAATTTATTTTTAAATCACTTTTATTTCTGTCACAAGGAATGTAAACAACCCTTGTGACAGCAATAGGCATATGATAGATACTCTTTATGGAGGGATCTGGGGTCTATAAGACCCCCAAATCCCTCATCTGCCCTTTGAAAGCATTCAAAACACCAAGATCAACATTTTTTAATACTTTTGATTTTCAAAAAATGGCGCCATTGACATTCGGGTAAACTGGAAGTGATTGCTGGAGACCCATACAAAGTCATTTCATTGCTTTCAGTTTACCGTAGTGGACACCCAATCAAAGCCAATTCTGGCTTTGTATGGGTCTCCAACTAGCCGGTGAACATACCAGCTAGTAGTTCGGGCCTCCCAGTGGGACGGGAGAGCCTGAGAGAGCCACGGAAGCTGGCAGGAGGGGGGAGACGTCCCCTCCCGCTGCTTGTAATAGCAATCAAGCAGCTTTTTAGCTGCTCAGGAGAGCCAACTGTTGACTCTAAAAAGCGGTACTGGGGTAATGCTTGCTGCAACAGGTATCACCCCGGTACGACTACGGAAGGATTAGGTACGTGATTTGGCAGCGAGTGGTTAATAAACCTAGTCCTGCATATTGCTTTATGTTACTGATTTTTTTCCCTTTCACTCTAGGTAAGAGGAGGACAAATGACATTTGACCAGCTCTCTTTTGACTTAAGGAATGGGAAAGGCACAGCGTCTTTTGATAACTGGATAGAAAGCCTAAAGACTAACCCTGATATTGTAACCTACTCTCTGGCGCCCATCCACAACCTGGTTGGAGTCATAGGACCTCGCAGAGAGAGCCTACGGAAAGCCATCAGTGACTATATCATGGAAAAGGCACTGAGTAAAAACTGCTCTTGCCCATCGGATTCAAAGCGGAGCCCGGGTAGAGAGTGCAACTGCATTTGTTCAGATAATACAAGCAAAAATATAAATTGTTGCCCCTCCAAAAGGGGACTTGCCGAAGTGGTGGTCACTGTACGATATGCTTTTGAACTTTGGGGTGACTACATATCGAACACTGATGCCTTTGTAAAAATAAGTGTTGGAATGGTTTCTCTTCGGACACACACCATATGGAACAATAATAATCCAAACTGGGGCTCACGGTTTGACCTTGGAGTTTTGGAACTCAGTTTGATGTCTAGCTTGAAGGTGGAGGTTTGGGATGAGGATAATAAGTATGATGATGACCTGCTTGGAGCATGTCAAAAACCAGTCAGCAGTGGATTGAAGGATCACATTTGTTACTTTGACTTTGGCAGAGTGACTTTTAAAGTGAGTGTACAATGCCTCCCTCATCTGACTGGGCCCCACTGTAGAGACTATGCTGCTTCCACCACATAGACTTGTGTTCTATAAGCCAAGGTCATTTTTTAAAGGATTGAAAATGGTAAGAATCAATCAAGGATCAAGCTGTCATTTCCTTTAAGAAAAGGTTTTACTGAGCACTAAACTGTTAGTTCATTGCAATGCAATTATATATATATATATATATATATATATATATATATGTATATATATATATATATGTATATATATATATATATATCAAAACCTTTTTCTAGACTTTCATCTATGTATTTGCGTAAGGCCTCTAGTTCGGGTTCCGAGAGAGGGTAAATACAGCCGAAAGGAATTTCTGCCCCTGGTAAAAGTTCAATGGGACAATCGTAAGTCCGGTGGGGAGGTAAGCTCTCTGCATTCTTTTTGTTAAATACATCCAGGAATTCATGATAAACTACGGGTACTAACTTCATAGTTTCGGGGTCCGAGTGGATGCTGAGAAGAGGAGCAGGATTAGCAAACTTTTCCAGGTAACAATGTCTCTGACAATAATTAGAGGAAAAGGAGATATCTCCGGTAAGCCAGTCAATATGAGGGTTATGGGCCCTCAGCCAAGGTAACCCCAGGATAACAGGAAACATGAGGGAAGTTATGACATCCAAACGGAGAAGTTCCTGATGTTCCGAAGAAGTTTGGCAGAGAATGGGTACAGTCTCTTGTGTAACAGGCCCAGACTTGAGACCAGAGCCATCTGCAAGATGCACGGTAAATTCCTGCCTTTTGGTGCATACAGGAAGTTGATGTAAAGTGACAAAGGCTGAGTCCACAAAACAACTGCAGGCTCCTAAATCTATAATTGCGGTTACAGGAATAGTCCTCCCCGGCAACTGAAACTGGAGCGAAAGAGGGAGATGTAGCAGATCCCTCCCCGGAAGATGCATCATGTGAGGTGAAGTAGGAGTGGGCTTGGCAGGTCTTATGGGACAAGCCTGAATGAAGTGACCTACTACTCCACAGTAAAAGCATAGTCTGTCATGTAGTCGCCGGAGGCGTTCAGAGGGAGACTGTGGTGGTCTTAGAAAGCTTCTGCGGGGAGACTCAAGGTGCTCCTTATTCTTGTGGGGTCCCCTTGGTAATCTGGACGTGACTGTAGAAACAGAAGCAAAAACACTTGAGGAAATAGATGGCTTGGGACTAGCTTTCTCAGATTGCCTTTCACGCAGTCGACGGTCAATTTGGATAACAAGATGGATTAGATCTTCCAGGGATGATGGTACTCCTACTCGGGCAAGTTAGTCTTTTAATGTGTCAGAGAGTCCAAGACGAAATTGATGATGTAGAGCGGCTTCATTCCACTGCGTATCTAAACTCCAGACACGGAAATCAGTTACATAGTCTTCTACGGATCTTAAGCCTTGTTGGAGTTTACCAAGTGTAGATTCAGCAGTCTGTTGGAGGAAGGGGTCAGCATACAGTTGGGACATGGCTGAAAAGAAGGAGTCAGTGGTAGACAAAGCCGGATCATGATGTTCTCTAAGTTGACGAGCCCAGGAGAGTGGTTCATTTCGTAGGAGTGTAATGATAAATCCCACTTTAATACTCTCAGATGAGAAGGTTCGGGGTAACAAGGAAACATAAAGTTCACAGGCATTTTGAAAAGTGCAGAACATTTTGCGATTTCCTGAAAAATGCTCAGGCAAGGGTACTCTGGGTTCAGGAGACAGAGAGGTTTCACTGAGCAGGCAAAAGTCGGTTTGCACAGAAGCATTCACACCAGCAAAGTGGGTAGAGGCAGATGAAACATCAAGCAGGTTCGGTAGACAATCTTCCATCTGGCCCAGGTCCTCTTGGAGATTCCGTACAGTATGGGCTAGTGCAGAAATTGCTCGGCAGATGTCCATAACAGGCGAGGCCTCCCTTTCAGACTCTATTACTGGCTGACTGATACTGTCATGTACCTTATCAGAGTCTGAAGTGACGAGGTCGGCCTCCCTTGTATCTCCAACCCGTGTCCCGCTGAGAATGGAAACAGAAGGACCCAAAGGAAAGGGGGAACTGGAGTTCCTGAAGATGTAGCCCTGGAAGCCTGAGGCAGATGATGCGACTTTGGGTATGCAGGAGGTTGCAGCAGATCGCAGGAGCGGAGATGCAGCAACTTGGCGGGCAACTTGGAGCCAAATAGGAGACAAGAGCGAAGTCACAGGAATAGCCAGGTTCGGAAGCAGGCGGGCAGCAAGGTACCAAATCATCAGGCAGGAGCAGAGTCAAATAGGAAGCCGGAATCAGGAATCAGTAATCAAAGATGAGGGAGAGTCCAGGAGCAAGGTCAGAGGAAGCCAGGGGTTCAGCAATGGATATCAGGCAGACAAGCAAAAACACAGGGTACTGGTACAGGAACAGCTGAAGATCAGTCAGCATCTGTTTACAGTCAGTGCGCCCTTTAAGTAGGCTGTCTGGCGCCAAAGGGGCGCGTGGACGCGCACCCACGGGTGCGCACATTCCTTCGCGCATGCACATTGGCGCATCTGCGATCTGAAGAATCCCTTATGCGCGCATGCGCGCACGATTTAACCTGGAGCGCCACAGTTCTCTTACAATGTTAGAGACCTTGCGCTCCTCCACCTTCCATTTGAGGATGCCCCACAGATGCTTAATAGGGTTTTGGTCTGGAGACATGCTTCGCCAGTCCATCACCTTTAACTTCGGCTTGTTTAGGAAGGCAGTGGTCGTCTTGGAGGTGTGTTTGGGTCGTTATCATGTTGGAATCCTGCCCTATGGCCCAGTCTCCGAAGGGAGGGGATCATGCTCTGCTCCAGTATGTCACAGTACATGTAGCTCCCCAGTGTCGGCAGCACTCATGCAGCCCCAGACCATGACACTCCCACCACCATGCTAGACTTTAGACAAGACACACTTGTCTTTGTACTCCTCACTAGGGATGAGCTTCGAGTTCGAGTCGAACTCATGTTCGACTCGAACATTAGCTGTTCGCAAGTTCGCCGAACACCGAACAATTTGGGGTGTTCGCGGCAAATTCGAATGCCGCGGAACACCCTTTAAAAGTCTATGGGAGAAATCAAAAGTGCTAATTTTAAAGGCTTATATGCAAGTTATTGTCATAAAAAGTGTTTGGGGACCCGGGTCCTGCCCCAGGGGACATGTATCAATGCAAAAAAAAGTTTTAAAAACGGCCGTTTTTTCAGGAGCAGTGATTTTAATAATGCTTAAAGTCAAACAATAAAAGTGTAATATCCCTTTAAATTTCGTACCTGGGGGGTGTCTATAGTATGCCTGTAAAGGGGCGCATGTTTCCCGTGTTTAGAACAGTCTGACAGCAAAATGACATTTCGAAGGAAAAAACTCATTTAAAACTACCCGCGGCTATTAATGAATTGCCGGTCCGACAATACACATAAAAGTTCATTGATAAAAACGGCATGGGAATTCCCCACAGGGAAACCCCGAACCAAAATTAAAAAAAAAAAAAATGACGTGGGGGGGTCCCCCTAAATTCCATACCAGGCCCTTCAGGTCTGGTATGGATATTAAGGGGAACCCCGGCCAAAATTTAAAAAAAAATGACGTGGGGTTCCCCCTAAATTCCATACCAGACCCTTCAGGTCTGGTATGGATTTTAAGGGGAACCCCGCGCCAAAAAAAAAAAAAAAAAAACGGCGTGGGGTTCCCCCAAAAATCCATACCAGACCCTTATCCGAGCACGCAACCTGGCAGGCCGCAGGAAAAGAGGGGGGGACGAGAGTGCGCCCCCCCCCACCTGAACCGTACCAGGCCACATGCCCTCAACATTGGGAGGGTGCTTTGGGGTAGCCCCCCAAAACACCTTGTCCCCATGTTGATGAGGACAAGGGCCTCATCCCCACAACCGTGGCCGGTGGTTGTGGGGGTCTGCGGGCGGGGGGCTTATCGGAATCTGGAAGCCCCCTTTAACAAGGGGACCCCCAGATCCCGGCCCCCCCCCCCTGTGTGAAATGGTAAGGGGGTACTTACCCCTACCATTTCACTAAAAAACTGTCAAAATAGTTAAAAATGACAAGAGACAGTTTTTGACAATTCCTTTATTTAAATGCTTCTTCTATCTTCCTTCATCTTCTTCTTCTTCTGGTTCTTCTGGCTCTTCTGGTTCTTCCTCCGGCGTTCTCGTCCAGCATCTTCTCCGCGGCGTCTTCTATCTTCTTCTCCTCGGGCCGCTCCGCACCCATGGCATGAGGGGAGGCTCCCGCTCTTCTCTTCATCTTCTTCTTCATCCTCTTCTCTTCTTCATCTTCTTCATCTTCATCTTCTCTTCTTTTCTTCTCCGGGCCGCTCCGCATCCATGCATGGAGGGAGGCTCCCGCTGTGTGACGGCGTCTCCTCGTCTGACGGTTCTTAAATAACGGGGGGCGGGGCCACCCGGTGACCCCGCCCCCCTCTGACGCACGGGACATGACGGGACTTCCCTGTGGCATTCCCCGTGACGTCACAGGGAAGTCCCGTCAAGTCACCGTGCGTCAGAGGGGGGCGGGGTCACCGGGTGGCCCCGCCCCCCGTTATTTAAGAACCGTCAGACGAGGAGACGCCGTCACACAGCGGGAGCCTCCCTCCATGCATGGATGCGGAGTGGCCCGGAGAAGAAAAGAAGAGAAGATGAAGATGAAGAAGATGAAGAAGATGAAGAAGAGAAGAGGATGAAGAAGAAGATGAAGAGAAGAGCGGGAGCCTCCCCTCATGCCATGGGTGCGGAGCGCCCGAGGAGAAGAAGATAGAAGACGCCGCGGAGAAGATGCTGGACGAGAACGCCGGAGGAAGAACCAGAAGAGCCAGAAGAACCAGAAGAAGAAGAAGATGAAGGAAGATAGAAGAAGCATTTAAATAAAGGAATTGTCAAAAACTGTCTCTTGTCATTTTTAACTATTTTGACAGTTTTTTAGTGAAATGGTAGGGGTAAGTACCCCCTTACCATTTCACACAGGGGGGGGGCCGGGATCTGGGGGTCCCCTTGTTAAAGGGGGCTTCCAGATTGCGATAAGCCCCCCGCCCGCAGACCCCCACAACCACCGGCCACGGTTGTGGGGATGAGGCCCTTGTCCTCATTAACATGGGGACAAGGTGTTTTGGGGGGCTACCCCAAAGCACCCTCCCAATGTTGAGGGCATGTGGCCTGGTACGGTTCAGGAGGGGGGGGCCGCACTCTCGTCCCCCCCTCTTTTCCTGCGGCCTGCCAGGTTGCGTGCTCGGATAAGGGTCTGGTATGGATTTTTGGGGAAACCCCACGCCGTTTTTTTTTTTTTTTTGGCGCGGGGTTCCCCTTAAAATCCATACCAGACCTGAAGGGTCTGGTATGGAATTTAGGGGGAACCCCACGTCATTTTTTTTTTTAAATTTTGGCCGGGGTTCCCCTTAATATCCATACCAGACCTGAAGGGCCTGGTATGGAATTTAGGGGGACCCCCCCACGTCATTTTTTTTTTTTTTAATTTTGGTTCGGGGTTTCCCTGGGGGGAATTCCCATGCCGTTTTTATCAATGAACTTCTATGTGTATTGTCGGCAATGCAATAGCCGCGGGTAGTTTTAAATGTGTTTTTTCCTTCCAAATGTCATTTTGCTGTCAGACTGTTCTAAACACAGGAAACATGCGCCCCTTTACAGGCATACTATAGACACCCCCCAGGTACGAAATTTAAAGGGATATTACACTTTTATTGTTTGACTTTAAGCATTATTAAAATCACTGCTCCTGAAAAAACGGCCGTTTTTAAAACTTTTTTTTGCATTGATCCATGTCCCCTGGGGCAGGACCCAGGTCCCCAAACACTTTTTATGACAATAACTTGCATATACGCCTTTAAAATTAGCACTTTTGATTATTCATGTTCGTGTCCCATAGACTTTAACGGTGTTCGCGTGTTCGAGCGAACTTTTTTCCTGTTCGCATGTTCTGGTGCGAACCGAACAGGGGGGTGTTCGGCTCATCCCTACTCCTCACCTGGTTGCCACCACACACGCTTGACACCATCTGAACCAAATAAGTTTATCTTGGTCTCATCAGACCACAGGACATGGTTTCAGTAATCCATGTCCTTAGTCTGCTTGTCATAAGCAAACTGTTTGTGGGCTTTCTTGTGCATCATCTTTAGAAGAGGCTTCTTTCTGGGATGACAGCCATGCAGACCAATTTGATGTAGTGTGTAGCATATGGTTTGAGCACTGACAGGCTGACCTCCCACCCCTTCAACCTCTGCAGCAATGCTGGCAGCACTCATACTTCTATTTCCCAAAGACAACCTCTGGATATGATGCTGAGCATGTGCACTCAACTTCTTTGGTCGACCATGGCGAGGCCTGTTCTGAGTGGAACCTGTCCTATTAAACCACTGTATGGTCTTGGTCACCATGCTGCAGATCAGTTTCATGGTCTTGGCAATTTTCTTATAGTTAATGGCAATCTTTGTGTAGAGCAACATTTCATTTTTTTTCAGATCTTTAAAGAGTGTTTTTTGTTATGCGGTGCCATGTTGAACTTCCAGTGACCAGTATGAGAGAGTGAGAGTGATAACACCACATTTAACACACCTGCTTCCCATTCACACCTGAGAACTTGTAACCCTAACAAGTCACATGACAATGGGGTGGGAAAATGGCTAATTGGGCCCAATTTGGACATTTTCATTTAGGGGTGTACTCACTTTTGTTTAGACATTAATGGCTGTGTGTTGAGTTATTTTGAGGGGACAGCAAATTTACACTGTTATACAAGCTGTACACTCGCTACTTTACATTGTAGCAAAGTATCATTTCTTCAGTGTTGTCACATGAAAAGATATTATAAAATATTTAACAAAATGTGAGTGGTGTACTCACTTTTGTGAGATACTGTATAATGCAAATCTATAACATTTTTTTCATCCTCAGTCTCTGAAAGAAGAAACCATTTTTTTTCTACTCACAATCTGCTTGCTCTCTCCCTCAGAAATTGTGGCTTATCCAATAAAGCAGTCAAGGTTGTGCTGCAAATGTGAACTTTTTTCTTTTAATTTTGAAACAATTAGATGATCATATTTTGCTTTACATGTTATATGCCTGCACCAACCCTAAGAAGTCATGGCCTGTCCAAAAAGGATTAAAAGCCATGGTGCAAAATTGTAAAACTTTTCACTCCTCAGTCACAAAATCAAGATTAATTCCTTAATTCCTAAGAAATTGCAGCCTGCCCCAAAAAAGGCATAGTAGCTGTAAATGTTTTCCTTCGTCAATCTATTTCAAGAGCACAGAGGACTTTTAAGACCTCATCTAATAATTTAGAAAAAGATATGTATAAACTGGAGAGTACTCCAGCGAATTAAAAAAAAGGTGGATTATAACAGCCAGAGCCAGAAAGACAAATATTGATAAAATAATATAATTCTTTATTATACAAATATTAATACAAACAAATTTCACAATACAAACTTCCCATCCCAAAAATTGTGGGCGAGATAATTCATATAAATGCACACAATCTTATGTATACATATACATATAGTTGTGTAAACATGTATCTTTAGCCTTTTGTCTATATGGTCAATGGATTTTGCCGAGAGGACTTTTAGTCCTCATGCACATGGACGTTTTTACAGCCGCGTTTTTGAGCGTTTTTTACAGCTTAAAAACGCCTGTCTATGTTAGTCTATGGATTCATGCCCACCTAGACGTTTTTGAGCTGCAAATGGCCTAGGCGTTTTTAAGCTGTAAAAAAAACCCAGGACCAGTGCGTTCCGAGGCGCTAGAGCTGTAAAAATGTGAAACGCGGAAAAATGCGGAAAAATGCGCAAAAACGCGACCGCGACGTTTTTTCGCGTTTTTTTAGCTCCGGCGTTTTTTTGCTCAAAATAGATGACTGGACACTGTAATCTCTGTAAAAACAGGAAATTCCTGTCTGGACATTAGATTACCCAAGAGTCCTTTGCACAGCCGTGTGACTGTGGTTAGTGACTTGAAGATGGCAAGTGCTGTTTCGCAAGTGAAGCTCATTAGTGCTGTACAGGCCCATCCTGAACTGTGGGATGTGGCACATCCACTTCATGGAGACCACATACGTAAAGTGAAAGCCTGGGAGGACATCAGTGCTGCCATTACCCCTGGCTGGGAACAAATGCGAAATGCTGAAAGAAAGGAAATAAGTAAGTCTATTTTCCTTGAACGCATGATCTGTTTGTGTGTAATGTAAACGAAGATTGCATATTTAACCCTTTGTTTTCCATGTTATTTTAGGCAAAATTATGCAGCGCCGCTGGAAGTCCCTACGTGACCGTGTCAGGAGGGACCTCACGGACGAGGACAAGGCGGCACGTAGTGGAGCACCAGCGCCAACAAAGAGACCACACGTGTACCACACCAATCTGCTATTCTTACGGCAAAATATGCAGAGCCATACCAGACCGTAAGTTTTTTGTTTTTTTCATATATTTGCCTATGTACATTGCTTTTCAGGCAGTATGTTCCATGGCTATTGTAACCACTTTCCGAACGCCACATGTACATATATGTCGGCAGAATGGCACGGCTGCACAAATGGGCGTACCTGTACGTCCCTTTTAAGTTGCCGCCTTGGCGGCGCGCTTTCCCATTGCGAGGTCCATGAGTCCGACCGCGGGTCCTGCGGACTCAATGTCCGCGGGCACACCGGCGATCGTCTCAGGGAGAGGAAGAGGTCAATGCGAGTGTAATTTTTACAGTAATCATTGCAATTTTAATCGCACTGATCGCTGTAAAAATGACAATTTTTCCAAAAATGTGTCCAAATTGTCCAATGTGTCCGCCGTATTGTCGCAGTCATGCTAAAAATCGCTGATCTCCCCCATTACTAATAAAAAAAAAATTTGTAAGAAAAATGCCATAAAACTCTCCCCTGTTTCATAGACGCTATAACTTTTGCCAAAAAAAACTTTATTAACTGAAATCTGTATATACATATCGGCCTAAACCAAAAAGAAAATTTTATATTTATTTATTTTTTGTGGGATATTTATTACTTAAAAAAATTTTAATTCAAGATTTAAAACAGAAATTTACACTCTTTTTTTTATAGCTCTGAAAAAAAAAAAAAAAAACCCAGAGTTGATCAAATACCACCTAAAAAAAGGTCTGTTTGAGTGGAAAAAAAGGACGTAAATTTTTTGGGGAGCCACGTTGCACGACCACCATTGTTAAAGCGACGCTGTGACAAATCGCAAAAAGTGCTCGGGTCTTTGGCCAGCTGAATGGTCCGGGCTAAAGTAGTTACATTTATACATTTTGTATTGTCTGCAGGACAACTTCTAACATTACACTGAGAGAGGTGGATGCAGAAGAGGCTGATGTTCAGAGACCAAGCAGTCCTATGACCAGCACTGGATCTCCACGACCAATCAGCGAGGGAGGTGTTGAGTGCACAGATGAGGTAACTGCTTCGGTCTGCCTGTCTATCTCATTGTCTGTCTGTCCATGTACATGTCAATGTAAACATTTTTGTTCTTTTGCAGGAATCGAGGGCTGTGGAATCACCGTCTCCTGCCAGTCCGCAAGGTGGAGAGCAGCGCGGTCGTGGCGGTGTTCGTGGCCGTGGGCGTGGATGTCAGGCGAGGGGCGGCTTCAATCCGGAGGCTGATGACAGAGTGCTAGCACTGCTGCAGGAAGTGCGGCAGGAGAGGTGCAGTATGGATGCCTTTTTAGACACCAACAACCCACGCGCCTGCTTCTGCCGCAGCCTTTACCACATCCTGGAGGACATTGGGGGAGACCAAGAGAAGCTTTGTATGGATCGCATGTACGCTATTGCAATGCAATACCGTCATGCAAAATTAAGTGGCGGGCCACCTCCATGCGATCCATATAATGTTTCTCATGATCCCCCAATGGCTCCTGGGACCTCAGCAGTGCTAGCACCCCCCTCTCACTATCAGCCCCCTCCTCAACGCCAACCACCACCTATGCCGTCCCAGACCTCATTCCATAACCTGCACTCCTATGGTGAATTTCAACCTTCCACCTCCCATTTTCAGCCCTCATACCCTGTACCCCGCTACCAGCAGGATTTTGGGAGTGATCGCCAGGCCCAACCATTACCCCGTCCCCAATCCCCACATCCCCAATGCAATCAAGCATCCACCACCACCTATCACCAGTTGTGATCCCAAAATAAATTTTTTTTTTTCTTGAAATACCAGTTGTGATCCCAATCTTTTATTAAATATGTTTTTTGATTGAAAATAAATGTGTTCAATTTGTCTTTTATATGATGCACAACAGCACTCCTTTGCACTCTGCTTGCCCTGAAGGCAGAGTGCAAAGGACTCTATCGTACTCTGCCTTCGGACAAGCGTAAGCTTGCTCTTTTTTGGGCTTAGCCTAGGCTTACCCCGAAGTCAGAGTCAAATTGACTTGTTGAACAATCGTTGATAAATGGACCTAAAAATAACAAACTTCAATTTTGAAATGCTTTATTTCAAAAAACACAAGAAAGCAAAGGTAGATGTATTGCAAATATTTTTTAGATATAATCATTCTGCCATGATACCTCTCCATCAGGGGATTAAAAAAATTATGCAAATTGGTTTCGAATGCTCATGACACATGCAGTTGAACGCAAGTCCATAAATTGAACCCTCTGAAGTTGGTTAATGGGCTCCTGTTCAACATTATTTCTGTCACTGTCCCGCAGAAAATTGTGCAGAACGCAGCATGCCAGGACGACTTTAATGGCGTTGTCAACATCCAATTGCATACTTGTCAGCAAAACTCGCCATTTGGCCGTGCACACCCCGAATGCACATTCAACATCACGGCGTGCACGGCTGAGCCGATAATTGTAGATTTTTTGTTGTCGGCTGAGACCATTGCCACTGTATGGCCTCATAAGATTTTCAGCCAGTCCAAAGGCCTCATCTGCCACCATGACTAATGGCAAGCTGGGTTCTTCAGTGCAGGGTAGAGGCCTGCTTTCAGGAATATTGAGTCATCCCTCATGTAGACGACGTCCGAAGGCCGACTCGCGGAATATGCGGGCATCACCTTGGCTTCCATATGCTCCCACATCAACAAAAAGAAATTTAAGGTGTGCATTGGACAATGCCAGGAGGACCACCGAAAAATATTTTTTATAATTAAAATATGACGATCCAGAGTGGGGAGGCTTCTTCACCCTGAACTTTGGGAACTGAGTTTTTTCCCAAAAAGTGTCCACAACTGATTCCCAGATGTCTTCTGTTGGCTCTGGCATTACAATGTTATGCAATTCCTCCCATATTGCCACACATGTTTCCTTTATTATTTCTGAGACCGTTGAGAGGCCAAGGAGGAAGTAATGATGCAAGGAAGCATGACTTTGTCCCGTGGCAAAGAACCTAAGATAACATAATAAATTTAGTTATTGAAAGAGAAAAGCATAAACATAAGTCCTAACCCTACCCTTAAACCTAACCCTATCTCCTAACCCTAACCCTATCTCCTAACCCTAACCCTAACCCTATCTCCTAACCCTAACCCTATCTCCTAACCCTAACCCTATCTCCTAACCTTAACCCCTAACCCTAACCCTATCTCCTAACCCTAACCCTAACCCCTAACCCTATCTCCTAACCCTAACCCTATCTCCTAACCCTAACCCCTAACCCTAACCCTAACCCTAACCCCTAACCCTAACCCTATCTCCTAACCCTAACTCTAACCCTAACCCCTAACCCTATTTCCTAACCCTAACCCTATCTCCTAACCCTAACCCCTAACCCTAACCCCTAACCCTATCTCCTAACCCTAACCCCTAACCCTAACCCCTAACCCTATCTCCTAACCCTAACCCTAACCCCTAACCCAAACCCTATCTCCTAACCCTAACCCTATCTCCTAACCCTAACCCCTAACCCTAACCCTATCTCCTAACCCTAACCCCTAACCCTAACCCCTAACCCTATCTCCTAACCCTAACCCCTAACCATAACCCTATCTCCTAACCCTGACCCTATTCCCATATGTGTATTCACTTACCTGAGTGTCACTAGCATCCGTTCCTCCGGTGACACAGAGCTACGCATCACAGTGTCCATCCTTGTGAGCCTTGGCCTGAGCCTCTCCAACAGGTCATCAAAGAGCGGCACTGACATCCTTGTAAAGTTAAAGAATTTTGTCGGATATGAGCGCAGTTGGGAATAAATATTGCCAAAGTACCCCGTAGAAAACCGATTGGATACCATTGGATGCACCCAAAATTGACGTCTACTGCTTCTCTCCTCCTCCTGTCTCATTCTCCGCTGCCTCCGCAAAACAATCAGAAGGATTGCCTCAATCGATCTTCTGCATGACAGGATCCATATTTCTCAGAAAAATACAGAAAACTTAACAGACTCTGAAACACTCTCTCCTCTCTCTCTCTCCTACCAAAATGGCACCGACACATGCTCATTAACATATTTTCTTTGGTTTCTGTGGCATTGTGGGAAGTTTGGGAGTGTATATAGCTGAGAGATGTGTTTTTCATTAAAAAACGCTTCTTAGCGCTAACGCGTAAAAACGCGCAAAAACGCTAATGCAAACGCAGTAAAAATTGCGTTTTTAACGCTGGTTTTTCCAGGCGTCGAACCTAGCTTTACAGCTCGTTTTTTTAAACGTCCATGTGCATGAGGACTTAGTACCATAAAATATTCACAATACTGCATGAATAAATATACAATAATAGGTCTAGATCTGTTTATATGGAAATAAACAGAAAACTACCTGGATCAACCTAGACTATGTAAATTTAAAAAAAGTGTGGCGAGTTTGTATGTAACACTCACCCATATGATATCCTCATAGGATGCAGTTCTGATAGCCCTAAAGGCATACAAGAAAAACAAGGAGAATAAATTTCTCTTAAGAGGGCAAAAACAGAACACTATAGTTACTTCAAAACTAGCTTTATTTGTACAAAAAATATACCACTGCAAATAATTAAACAAAAACAAAACATAGAATCACGGGTAAATGGCTGAACAAGACTATTTAAAAAATGGACAACGTTGTCAAATTGTTAAAAACATAGGAAGCCGCGGCTGCATATCCCACACATACACATCAGACACCAACATAACCACTTGCATACACTAGTACGAAAGTAGGACTAATTAGGATATAGGAATAATCATGATGACATCCCTCTAATGACATTTACCTTGAATGATTCAATGCTATGCTTGCCTCTGCTTCTTTCCTCTGTTGCTTATGAATATCCATAGTCAAGCTGCCTGTTACACCTGCTACACTGCCTGGTTACATATCTATGCTGATGGTCTGTGTTCTGATCCCTAATAGACCCCACTATATGGCTATCTTCATGTAAACAGGACTAACACACTCAAGTCGCACACCTACTTACCAGCACCTAACCTATGTGGCCTCTATAATGGACTTTAACACTTGTAGCTTTTATGAGGAAGCTTCATGATTATTCCTATATCCTAATTAGTCCTACTTTCGTACTAGTGTATGCAAGTGGTTATGGTGGTGTCTGATGTGTATATGTGGGATATGCAGCCGCGGCTTCCAATGTCTTTTAACAATTTGACAACGTTGCCCAATTTTTTAAATAGTCTTTGTCAGCCATTTACCCGTGATTCTATGTTTTGTTTTGTTTACCGTATATACTAGAGTATAAGCAGAGTTTTTCAGCACATTTTTTTGTGCAGAAAGTGCCCCCCTCGGCTTATATTCGAGTCAAGCACTTTGCTGCAGCAAAAAATGTCATTTTCTGAACCAAATTTGGGGCCCCGTATGTAGGGGTCACTTGATGCTAGCAACCTCATATTTGGTGTGCGAACCCCGTGGAACTAGTACCACAACATATTCAAAGCTGGGATTCCTAGCACCAAGTGGCCCCGAGATACGGGGCCCCAAAGTTGGTTTGGAAAATGTCATTCTCTGCTGCAGAAAAGTGCTTGACATTTTCTGAACTGATTGTGGGGCCCTGTATCTCAAGGCCACTTAGTGCTAGGAACTCCAGCTTTGGATATGTTGTAGTGCTAGTTCCTCTGGGTTCACATACCAAATTTAGGGTTCCTAGCACCAAGTGGCCCCGTATGACGGGGCCCCAAATTTGGTCAACTGTGTCCATCTGCAGCAATGTCATTTCGGGATCCTTTGGGTCCAGAGACCCCAAATTTTGGCTGCAGCTAGGGGGGCATCTAGGAACCCTTAACTACAGAGTTTAAAGTTCGGGGGAGCTATGGCTGCAAATGGGCATAGTGAGGCTGCAAATGGGCACAGTGAGGCTGCAAATGGGCATTGTTGACCCTCTTTTTCCACTTACAGTAGCTGCACATTTCTCACCCTAGGCTTATACTCGAGTCAATACGTTTTCCCATTTTTTTTGTGGTAAAATTAGGTGCCTCGGCTTATATCCGAGTCAACTTATACTCGAGTATATATGGCAATTATTTGCAGTGGTATATTTTTTGGACAAATAAAGCTAGTTTTGAAGTAACTATAGTGTTCTGTTTTTGCCCTCTTAAGAGAACTTTATTCTCTTTTTTTTTCTAGATCTGTGTATCCATACCGGAGGGTGCAACACCCAGAACATCCGCCCAAACAACGTCTGTGCCCCCGCCCCCCCCCCCAAAAAAAAGCAAATTACTTCAATTCATATTCCCCATTGACCTATGTTTGCCAAAATCTCCTAAGGGCTCATGTACACAGGGCAGTTGAAAAAGTTTTCTGAACACTGGAAATTGACAGCTGGAGATGGACAATTAAAAACATCCGTTTTACAGCTTTTACATACTGATTTTATGCACGTTTAACAGAGGTTATAAGCATTTGAGGTTAGAAGATTTTTTTAGAGATAACCTCAGGAGACCCTCCCAATTTTTCTTTATTAAAAGTCTTGCAATCTCAGGAGACCCTCCCAAATACCCACAATGCATGAAAAACAAGTAAATTCTTAACTATTTCAGCCATTCTGTGAGACAAGAGAGAGGAGCACTAGAGAGAGCAGTGTGCTTGTAGATAGTTGTCTTATTTTTTGTGTTTTTACTATGGATGCCATCATGAGCGTGTATATGGAAATGCTCCTGATGTTGTTGTTGCTGAGGCTCCACAGATGTAGAAAATTGTACGAGAGGACCAAAGTTTGTCCCTACTGGACTCATTCATTGATGCAGGCAACAACGTGTGGTGAGATTTGTGTTTTTTCATAAATTATCAGAAATAAATTCAGTGTAGCACAGCATTAAAAAACAGTGTGGGTGTGTGGATGGATGGGATGGATGGATAGATAGGTGGGTGGATGGATGGAGTGGATGGATGGGGTGGATGGATGGATAGATGAATAGAGTGGATGGATGGGGTGGATGGATGGATAGATGGATAGAGTGGATGGATGGGGTGGATGGATGGATGGATGGGGTGGATGGAAGGAGTGGATGGATGGATAGATGGATGGAGTGGATGGATGGGGTGGATAGGATGGATGGATGGATGGGGTGGATTGAAGGAGTGGATGGATGGGGTGGATAGATAGGTGGGTGGATAGGTGGGTGGATGGATGGATAGGTAGATGGATGGAGAGATAGGTGGGTGGATGGATGGATAGGTGGGTGGAATGGATGGATGGATGAAGTGGATGGATGGATGGATGGGGTGGATGGATGGATGGATGGATGGATGGATGGATGGATGGATGGGGTGGATGAAAGGATGGATGGGGTGGATGAATGGATGGATGGGTGGATGGGATGGATGGATGGATGGGATGGATGGATGGGATGGGTGGATGGGATGGATGGATGGATGGGATGGATGGATGGGATGGGATGGATGGGTTGGATGGATGGATGGATGGATGGATGGATGGACGGATGGAGGAATGGGGTGGATGGATGGATGGGGTGGATGGATGGATGGATGGGGTGGATGGATGGATGGGATGGATGGAATGGATGGATGGATGATTGGGATGGATGGATGGATGGGATGGATGGAATGGATGGATGGATGATTGTGATGGATGGGATGTATGGAATGGATGGATGGGATGGGATGGATGGATGGATGGATGGGATAGATAAATGGATGGATGGATGGATGGATGGATGAGATGGATGGAATGGATGGATGGATGGATGATTGGGATGGATGGATGGGATGGATGGGATGGATGGATCAATGGGATGGATGTGGTGGATGGATGGATGGGATCAATGGGATGGATGGATGGGATGGATGGATGGATGGGATGGATGGGATGGATGGAAGGATGGATGGGATGGATGGGATGGGATGGATGGATGGATGGATGGATGGGATGGATGGATGGGATGGGATGGATGGGATGGATGGATTGATGGATGGGATGGATGGATGGATGGATGGATGGGATGGATGGATGGATCAATGGGATGGATGGGATGGGATGGATGGAATGGATGGATGGGATGGATAAATGGATGGATGGATGGGATGGATGGGATGGATGGGATGGATGGATGGATGGGATGGATGGATGGGATGGAATGGATGGATCGAAGGATGGGATGGATGGATGGATGGAAGTGATGGATGGGATGGCATGGATGGAATTGATGGATGGGATGAATGGGATGGATGGGAAGGATGGGATGGATGGATGGATGGGATGGATGGATGGGATGAATGGGATGGATGGATGTATGGGATGTATGGGATGGATGGGATGGATGGATGGGATGGATGGGATGGATAAATGGATGGATGGATGGGATGGAATGGATGGATGGGATGGATGGATAGGATGGATGGGATGGATGGATGGATGGGATGGAATGGATGGATCGATGGATTAATGGGATGGATGGATGGATGGGATGGATGGATGGATAGGATGGATGGATGGATGGGATGGGTGGGATGGATGGGATGGATGGATGAGATGGATGGATGGATGGATGGATGGATGTGATGGATGGGATGGGATGGATGGGATGGATTAATGGATGGATGTGATGGATGGGATGGATGGGATGGGATGGATGGATGGATGGATGGATGGATGGATGGATGGATGGGATGGATGGATGGATGGGATGGATGGATGGGATTGATGGATGGATGGATGGATGGATGGGATGGATGGATGGATGGATGGATGGGATTGATGGATGGATGGGATGGGATGGATGGATGGAATGGATGGATGGGATGGATGATTGGATTGGATGGATGGGATGGATGGATGGATGGATGGATGGATGGATATATGGGATGGATGGATGGATGGGATGAATGGGATGGATGGATGGATGGATGGGATGGATGGGATGGATGGATGGATGGATGGATGGGATGGAAGGATTTATGGATGGATGGGATGAATGGGATGGATGGGATGGATGGATGGATGGATGGATGGGATAGATGGATGGATGGATGGATGGGATGGATGGATGGGATGGATGGATGGATGGATGGGATGGATGATTGGATGGGATGGATGAGATGGATGGATGGGATTGATGGATAGATGGGTTGGATGGATGGGATGGATGGATGGGATGGATGGATGGGATGGATGGATGGATGGATGGATGGGATGGATGTATGGAAGGATGGAATGGATGGATGGATGGATGGATTGATGGGATGGATGGATGGGATGGATGCATGGATGGGATGGATGGATGGGATGGATGTTATGGATGGGATGGATGGATGGATGGATGGATGGGATGGATGGATGGGATGGATGGATGGATGGGATGGATGGATGGATTTATGGATGGATGGGATGGATGGATGGATGGGATGGATGGATGGATGGGATGGATGGATGGATGGATGGATGGGATGGAATGGGATGGAATGGGATGGATGGATGGGATGGATGGATGGATGGATGGGATGGATTGATTTATGGATGGATGGGATGAATGGCATGGATGGGATGGATGGGATGGATGGATGGGATGGATGGATGGGATGGATGGTTGGATGGGATGGATGGATTTATGGATGATTGGATGGGATGAATGGGATGGATGGGATGGATGGATGAGATGGATGGGATGGATGGGATGGATGGATGGATGGATGGGATGGATGGATGGATGGATGGGATGGATGGATGGATAGATGGATGGAAAGGCAGGATGGATGGATGGATGGATGGATGGGATGGAATGGATGGGATGGATGGGATGGATGGATGGGATAGATAAATGGATGGATGAATGGATGGATGGGATGGATGAATGGAATGGAAGGATGGATGGAATGGATGGGATGGATGGATGGAAGGGATAGATAAATGGATGGATGGATGGAATGGATGGATGATTGGGATGGATGGATGGATGGGATGTATGGAATGGATGGATGGATGGATGGGATGGGATGGATGGATGGATGGATGGGATAGATAAATGGATGGATGGATGGATGGATGGATGGGATGGATGGAATGGATGGATGGATGATTGGGATGGATGGATGGGATGGATGGGATGGATTGATCAATGGGATGGATGTGGTGGATGGATGGATGGATGGGATGGATGGGATGGATGGATGGATGGGATGGATGGGATGGATGGAAGGATGGATGGGATGGATGGGATGGGATGGATGGATGGATGGATGGATGGGATGGATGGATGGGATGGATGGAATGGATGGAATGATGGATGGGATGGATGGATGGATGGATGGAATGGATGGGATGGATGAGATGGATGGATGGATCAATGGGATGGATGGATGGATGGATGGGATGGATTGATGGGATGGATAAATGGATGGATGGATGGATGGGATGGATGGGATGGATGGATGGATGGATGGGATGGATTGATGGGATGGATAAATGGATGGATGGATGGATGGGATGGATGGGATGGATGGATGGATGGATGGATGGGATGGATGGATGGATGGATGGGATGGATGGATGGATGGGATGGATGGATTTATGGATGATTGGATGGGATGAATGGGATGGATGGGATGGATGGATGAGATGGATGGGATGGATGGATGGGATGGATGGTTGGATTAATGGATGGATGGATGGGATGGATGGATGGATGGGATTGATGGATGGGATGGATGGATGGATGGATGGATGGATGGAATGGAAGGATGGATGTATGGATGGATGGGATGGAATGGATGGGATGGATGGGATGGATGGATGGATGGATGGGATGGAATGGATGGATGGATAGATGGATGGAAAGGAAGGATGGATGGATGGATTAATGGGATGGAATGGATGGGATGGATGGGATGGATGGATGGATGGGATAGATAAATGGATGGATGAATGGATGGATGGGATGGATGGATGGAATGGAAGGATGGATGGATGGAATGGATGGGATGGATTGATGGAAGGGATAGATAAATGGATGGATGGATGGATGGGATGGATGGAATGGATGGATGGATCATTGGGATGGATGGATGGGATGTATGGAATGGATGGATGGATGGATGGATGGGATGGGATGGATGGATGGATGGGATAGATAAATGGATGGATGGATGGATGGGATGGATGGAATGGATGGATGGATGATTGGGGTGGATGGATGGGATGGATGGGATGAATGGATCAATGGGATGGATGTGGTGGATGGATGGATGGATGGATGGGAGCAATGGGATGGATGGGATGGATGGAAGGATGGATGGGATGGATGGGATGGGATGGATGGATGGATGGGATGGATGGATGGGATGGATGGAATGGATGGAATGATGGATGGGATGGATGGATGGATGGATGGATGGAATGGATGAGATGGATAGATGGATCAATGGGATGGATGGATGGATGGGATGGATTGATGGGATGGATAAATGGATGGATGGATGGATGGGATGGATGGGATGGATGGATGGATGGATGGATGGGATGGATGGATGGATGGGATGGATGGATGGATGGATGGGATGGATGGATGGGATGGATGGATTTTTGGATGATTGGATGGGATGAATGGGATGGATGGGATGGATGGATGAGATGGATGGGATGGATGGATGGGATGGATGGTTGGATTAATGGATGGATGGATGGGATGGATGGATGGATGGGATTGATGGATGGGATGGATGGATGGATGGATGGATGGAATGGAAGGATGGATGTATGGATGGATGGGATGGAATGGATGGGATGGATGGGATGGATGGATGGATGAGATGGAATGGATGGATGGATGGATGGGATGGATGGATGGATGGATGGATAGATGATTGGATGGGATGGATGAGATGGATGGATGGGATGGATGGATGGGATTGATGGATAGATGGGTTGGATGGATGGGATGGATGGGATGGATGGATGGATGGGATGGATGGATGGATGGATGGATGGATGGGATGGATGGATGAATGGGATGGATGTATGGAAGGATGGAATGGATGGATGGAAGGATGGATTGATGGATGGGATGGATGGATGGGATGGATGGATGGATGGATGAATGGGATGGATGGATGGGATGGATGGATGGGATTGATGGATAGATGGGTTGAATGGATGGGATGGATGGATGGGATGAATGGGATGGATGGGATGGATGGATGAGATGGATGGGATGGATTGATGGGATGGATGGTTGGATTAATGGATGGATGGGATGGATGGATGGATGGGATTGATGGATGGGATGGATGGATGGATGGATGGAATGGAAGGATGGATGTATGGATGGATGGGATGGAATGGATGGGATGGATGGGATGGATGGATGGATGGATGGATGGGATGGAATGGATGGATGGATGGGATGGATGGATGGATGGATGGGATGGATGGATGGATGGATGGATGGATGGATGGGATGGATGGATGGATGATTGGATGGGATGGAATGGATGGATGGATGGGATGGATGGATGGGATTGATGGATAGATGGGTTGGATGGATGGGATGGATGGATGGGATGGATGGATGGATGGGATGGATGGATGGATGGGATGGATGGATGGATGAATGGGATGGATGTATGGAAGGATGGAATGGATGGATGGATGGATGGAAGGATGGATTGATGGATGGGATGGATGGATGGATGGATGGGATGGATGGATGGATGAATGGGATGGATGGATGGGATGGATGGATGGGATTGATGGATAGATGGGTTGAATGGATGGGATGGATGGATGGGATGGATGGATGGATGGGAGGATGGATGGATGGGATGGATGTATGGAAGGATGGAATGGATGGATGATTGGAACGATGGAAGGATGGATTGATGGATGGGATGGATGGATGGATGTGATGGATGGGATGGGTGGATGGGATGGATGGATGGGATGGATGGATAGATGGGATGGATGGGATGGATGGATGGATGGGATGGATGGGATGGTTGGATGGGATGGATGGATGGGATGGATGGATGGATGGATGGAATAGATGGATGGGATGGATGGATGGATGGATTTATGGATGGATGGATGGGATGAATGGGATGGGATGGATGAGATGGATGGGATGGATGGATGGGATGGATGGATGGGATGGATGGATGGATGGATGGGATGGAAGGATTTATGGATGATTGGATGGGATGAATGGGATGGATGGATGGATGGATAGGATGAATGCGATGGATGGATGGAATGGAATGGATGGGATGGATGGGATGGATGGATGGGATGGATGCGATGGATGGGATGGATAAATGGATGGGATTGATGGATGGATGGATGGGTGGATGGGATGGATGGATGGAAGGGATAGATAAATGGATGGGATGGATGGAATGGATGGATGGATGATTGGGATGGATGGATGGATGGGATGTATGGAATGGATGGATGGATGGATGGATGGGATGGGATGGATGGATGGATGGGATAGATAAAAGGATGGATGGATGGATGGGATGGATGGAATTAATGGATGGATGGATGATTGGGATGGATGGATGGATGATTGGGATGATGGATGGATGGATGGGATGGATGGGATGGATGGATCAATGGGATGGATGTGGTGGATGGATGGATGGGATCAATGGGATGGATGGATGGGATGGATGGATGGGATGGATGGGATTGATGGAAGGATGGATGGGATGGATGGGATGGGATGGATGGATGGATGGATGGATGGGATGGATGGATGGGATGGATGGGATGGATGGATAGGATGGATGGATGGATGGATGGATGGAATGGATGGGATGGATGAGATGGATGGATCAATCAATGGGATGGATGGGATGGGATGGATGGGATGGATGGATGGATGGGATGGATGGGATGTATAAATGGATGGATGGATGGATGGATGGATGGGATGGATGGATGGGATGGATGGATGGATGGAATGGAATGGATGGATCGATGGATGGGATGGATGGATGGATGTGATGGATGGGATGGCATGGATGGGATGGATGGATGGGATGAATGGGATGGATGGGAAGGATGGGATGGATGGATGGATGGGATGGATGGATGGATGGGATGGATGGGATGGATGGATTAATGTATGGGATGGATGTATGGGATGGATGGATGGATGGGATGGATGGGATGGATGGATGGATGGGATGGATGGATGGATAGATGGATGGAAAGGAAGGATGGATGGATGGATGGATGGATGGGATGGAATGGATGGGATGGATGGATGGATGGGATAGATAAATGGATGGATGAATGGATGGATGGGATGGATGGATGGAATGGAAGGATGGATGGATGGAATGGATGGGATGGATGGATGGAAGGGATAGATAAATGGATGGATGGATGGATGGGATGGATGGAATGGATGGATGGATGATTGGGATGGATGGATGGATGGGATGTATGGAATGGATGGATGGATGGATGGGATGGGATGGATGGATGAGATAGATAAATGGATGGATGGATGGATGGATGGGATGGATGGAATGGATGGATGGATGATTGGGATGGATGGATGGGATGGATCAATGGGATGGATGTGGTGGATGGATGGATGGGAGCAATGGGATGGATGGATGGGATGGATGGGATGGATGGAAGGATGGATGGGATGGATGGGATGGGATGGATGGATGGATGGATGGGATGGATGGATGGATGGGATGGATGGATGGGATGGATGGAATGGATGGAATGATGGATGGGATGGATGGATGGATGGGATGGATGGATTTATGGATGATTGGATGGGATGAATGGGATGGATGGGATGGATGGATGAGATGGATGGGATGGATGGATGGGATGGATGGTTGGATTAATGGATGGATGGATGGGATGGATGGATGGATGGGATTGATGGATGGGATGGATGGATGGATGGATGGATGGAATGGAAGGATGGATGTATGGATGGATGGGATGGAATGGATGGGATGGATGGGATGGAATGGATGGATGGATGGGATGGATGGATGGATGGGATGGATGGATGGATGGATGGGATGGATGGATGGATGATTGGATGGGATGGAATGGATGGATGGATGGGATGGATGGATGGGATTGATGGATAGATGGGTTGGATGGATGGGATGGATGGATGGGATGGATGGATGGATGGGATGGATGGATGGATGGGATGGATGGATTGATGAATGGGATGGATGTATGGAAGGATGGAATGGATGGATGGATGGATGGATGGAAGGATGGATTGATGGATGGGATGGATGGATGGATGGATGGGATGGATGGATGGATGAATGGGATGGATGGATGGGATGGATGGATGGGATTGATGGATAGATGGGTTGAATGGATGGGATGGATGGATGGGATGGATGGATGGATGGGAGGATGGATGGATGGGATGGATGTATGGAAGGATGGAATGGATGGATGAATGGATGGATGGAAGGATGGATTGATGGATGGGATGGATGGATGGATGTGATGGATGGGATGGGTGGATGGGATGGATGGATGGGATGGATGGATGGGATGGATGGGATGGATGGGATGGATGGATGGGATGGATGGATGGGATGGATGGATGGATGGATGGAATGGATGGATGGGATGGATGGATGGATGGATTTATGGATGGATGGATGGGATGAATGGGATGGGATGGATGGATGAGATGGATGGGATGGATGGATGGGATGGATGGATGGGATGGATGGATGGATGGATGGATGGGATGGAAGGATTTATGGATGATTGGATGGGATGAATGGGATGGATGGATGGATAGGATGAATGCGATGGATGGATGGAATGGAATGGATGGGATGGATGGGATGGATGGATGGGATGGATGCGATGGATGGGATGGATAAATGGATGGGATTGATGGATGGATGGATGGATGGATGGATGGATGGATGGGATGGATGGATGGAAGGGATAGATAAATGGATGGGATGGATGGAATGGATGGATGGATGATTGGGATGGATGGATGGATGGGATGTATGGAATGGATGGATGGATGGATGGATGGGATGGGATGGATGGATGGATGGGATAGATAAAAGGATGGATGGATGGATGGGATGGATGGAATTAATGGATGGATGGATGATTGGGATGGATGGATGGATGATTGGGATGATGGATGGATGGGATGGATGGGATGGATGGATCAATGGGATGGATGTGGTGGATGGATGGATGGGATCAATGGGATGGATGGGATGGGATGGATGGGATTGATGGAAGGATGGATGGGATGGATGGGATGGGATGGATGGATGGATGGATGGATGGATGGATGGGATGGATGGATGGGATGGATGGGATGGATGGATAGGATGGATGGATGGATGGATGGAATGGATGGGATGGATGAGATGGATGGATCAATCAATGGGATGGATGGGATGGGATGGATGGGATGGATGGATGGATGGGATGGATGGGATGTATAAATGGATGGATGGATGGATGGATGGGATGGATGGATGGATGGGATGGATGGATGGATGGAATGGAATGGATGGATCGATGGATGGGATGGATGGATGTGATGGATGGGATGGCATGGATGGGATGGATGGATGGGATGAATGGGATGGATGGGAAGGATGGGATGGATGGATGGGATGGATGGATGGATGGGATGGATGGGATGGATGGATTAATGTATGGGATGGATGTATGGGATGGATGGGATGGATGGGATGGATGGATGGATGGGATGGATGGATGGATAGATGGATGGAAAGGAAGGATGGATGGATGGATGGATGGATGGATGGATGGGATGGAATGGATGGGATGGATGGATGGATGGGATAGATAAATGGATGGATGAATGGATGGATGGGATGGATGGATGGAATGGAAGGATGGATGGATGGAATGGATGGGATGGATGGATGGAAGGGATAGATAAATGGATGGATGGATGGATGGGATGGATGGAATGGATGGATGGATGATTGGGATGGATGGATGGATGGGATGTATGGAATGGATGGATGGATGGATGGGATGGGATGGATGGATGGATGGGATAGATAAATGGATGGATGGATGGATGGATGGATGGGATGGATGGAATGGATGGATGGATGATTGGGATGGATGGATGGGATGGATGGGATGGATGGATCAATGGGATGGATGTGGTGGATGGATGGATGGGAGCAATGGGATGGATGGATGGGATGGATGGGATGGATGGAAGGATGGATGGGATGGATGGGATGGGATGGATGGATGGATGGGATGGATGGATGGGATGGATGGATGGGATGGATGGAATGGATGGAATGATGGATGGGATGGATGGATGGATGGGATGGATGGATTTATGGATGATTGGATGGGATGAATGGGATGGATGGGATGGATGGATGAGATGGATGGGATGGATGGATGGGATGGATGGTTGGATTAATGGATGGATGGATGGGATGGATGGATGGATGGGATTGATGGATGGGATGGATGGATGGATGGATGGAATGGAAGGATGGATGTATGGATGGATGGGATGGAATGGATGTGATGGATGGGATGGATGGGATGGAATGGATGGGATGGATGGGATGGATGGATGGATGGGATAGATAAATGGATGGATGAATGGATGGATGGGATGGATGGATGGAATGGAAGGATGGATGGATGGAATGGATGGGATGGATTGATGGAAGGGATAGATAAATGGATGGATGGATGGATGGGATGGATGGAATGGATGGATGGATCATTGGGATGGATGGATGGGATGTATGGAATGGATGGATGGATGGATGGGATGGGATGGGATGGATGGATGGATGGGATAGATAAATGGATGGATGGATGGATGGGATGGATGGAATGGATGGATGGATGATTGGGGTGGATGGATGGGATGGATGGGATGAATGGATCAATGGGATGGATGTGGTGGATGGATGGATGGATGGATGGGAGCAATGGGATGGATGGGA